>NW_026511858.1:0-37491 GCF_027579735.1 Bombina bombina
CTATATGTTCTGAGTGATCTGGGGTACTGCAGATCAGCCTCTCTCAGACACAGTTATGTGCATTACAGATCTAATAGGGGAGCAGCATTCTGGGTAAGGATACAATGTTACTATATGTGCTGAGTGATGTGGGGTGACAGCAGATCAGCCTCTCTCAGACACAGGCTATATGCATTACAGATCTAATAGGGGAGCACTGGGTAAGGATGCAATGTTACTATATGTGCTGAGTGATCTGGGGTACAGCAATCAGCTTCTCCTCAGACACAGCTATGTGCATTACAGAACCTTAATAGGGGAGCAGCATTCTGGGTAAGGATACATTGTTACTATATGTGCTGAGTGATGCTGGGGTACAGCAGATCATTCTCACTCAGACACAGCTATGTGCATTACAGATCTAATAGGGGAGCAGCATTCTGGGTAAGGATACAATGTTACTATATGTGCTGAGTGATCTGGGGTACAGCAGATCAGCCTCTCTCAGACACAGTTATGTGCATTACAGATCTAATAGGTGAGCAGCATTCTGGGTAAGGATACAATGTTACTATATGTGCATTACAGATCTAAAGTGAGGCACTGGGTAAGGATACAATGTACTATATGTGTGAGTGATGTGGGGTACAGCAGATCAGCCTCTCTCAGACACAGCTATGTGCATTACAGATCTAATAGGGGAGCACTGGGTAAGGATACAATGTTACTATATGTGCTGAGTGATCTGGGGTACAACAGATCAGCCTCACTCAGACACAGCTATGTGCATTACAGATCTAATAGGGGAGCACTGGGTAAGGATACAATGTTACTATATGTGCTGAGTGATGTGGGGTACAGCAGATCAGTCTCACTCAGACACAGCTATGTGCATTACAGATCTAATAGGTGAGCAGCATTCTGGGTAAGGATACAATGTTACTATATGTTGAGTGAGTGTGGGGTACAGCAGATCAGCCTCACTCAGACACAGCTATGTGCATTACAGATCTAATAGGGGAGCAGCATTCTGGGTAAGGATACAATGTTACTATATGTGCTGAGTGATGTGGGGTACAGCAGATCAGCCTCACTCAGACACAGCTATGTGCATTACAGATCTAATAGGGGAGCAGCATTCTGGGTAAGGATACAATGTTACTATATGTGCTGAGTGATCTGGGGTACAGAAGATCAGCCTCTCTCAGACACAGCTATGTGCATTACAGATCTAATAGGGGAGCACTGGGTAAGGATACAATGTTACTTTATGTGCTGAGTGATCTGGGGTACAGAAGATCAGCCTCTCTCAGACACAGCTATGTGCATTACAGATCTAATAGGGGAGCAGCATTCTGGGTAAGGATACAATGTTACTATATGTGCTGAGTGATCTGGGGTACAGCAGATCAGTCTCACTCAGACACAGCTATGTGCATTACAGATCTAATAGGGGAGCAGCATTCTGGGTAAGGATACAATGTTACTATATGTGCTGAGTGATCTGGGGTACAGCAGATCAGCCTCACTCAGACACAGCTATGTGCATTACAGATCTAATAGGGGAGCAGCATTCTGGGTAAGGATACAATGTTACTATATGTTCTGAGTGATGTGGGGTACAGCAGATCAGCCTCACTCAGACACAGCTATGTGCATTACAGATCTAATAGGGGAGCAGCATTCTGGGTAAGGATACAATGTTACTATATGTGCTGAGTGATCTGGGGTACAGCAGATCAGCCTCACTCAGACACAGCTATGTGCATTACAGATCTAATAGGGGAGCACTGGGTAAGGATACAATGTTACTATATGTGCTGAGTGATGTGGGGGTACAGCAGATCAGCCTCTCTCAGACACAGCTATGTGCATTACAGATCTAATAGGGGAGCACTGGGTAAGGACACAATGTTACTATATGTGCTGAGTGATGTGGGGTACAGCAGATCAGCCTCACTCAGACACAGCTATTGCATTACAGATCTAATAGGGGGAGCAACTGGGTAAGGATACAATGTTACTATATGTGCTGAGTGATCTGGGGTACAGCAGATCAGCCTCTCTCAGACACAGCTATGTGCATTACAGATCTAATAGGGGAGCAGCATTCTGGGTAAGGATACAATGTTACTATATGTGCTGAGTGATCTGGGGTACAGCAGATCAGCCTCACTCAGACACAGCTATGTGCATTACAGATCTAATAGGGGAGCAGCATTCTGGGTAAGGATACAATGTTACTATATGTGCTGAGTGATCTGGGGTACAGCAGATCAGCCTCTCTCAGACACAGCTATGTGCATTACAGATCTAATAGGGGAGCACTGGGTAAGGATACAATGTTACTATATGTGCTGAGTGATCTGGGGTACAGCAGATCAGCCTCACTCAGACACAGCTATGTGCATTACAGATCTAATAGGGGAGCAGCATTCTGGGTAAGGATACAATGTTACTATATGTGCTGAGTGATCTGGGGGTACAGCAGATCATCCTCACTCAGACACAGCTATGTGCATTACAGATCTAATAGGGAGCAGCATTCTGGGTAAGGATACAATGTTACTATATGTGCTGAGTGATCTGGGGTACAGCAGATCAGTCTCACTCAGACACAGCTATGTGCATTACAGATCTAATAGGGGAGCACTGGGTAAGGATACAATGTTACTATATGTGCTGAGTGATGTGGGGTACAGCAGATCAGCCTCTCTCAGACACAGCTATGTGCATTACAGATCTAATAGGGGAGCACTGGGTAAGGATACAATGTTACTATATGTGCTGAGTGATGTGGGGTACAGCAGATCAGCCTCTCTCAGACACAGCTATGTGCATTACAGATCTAATAGGAGAGCAGCATTCTGGGTAAGGATACAATGTTACTATATGTGCTGAGTGATCTGGGGTACAGCAGATCAGCCTCACTCAGACACAGCTATGTGCATTACAGATCTAATAGGGGAGCACTGGGTAAGGATACAATGTTACTATATGTGCTGAGTGATCTGGGGTACAGCAGATCAGCCTCACTCAGACACAGCTATGTGCATTACAGATCTAATAGGGGAGCAGCATTCTGGGTAAGGATACAATGTTACTATATGTGCTGAGTGATCTGGGGTACAGCAGATCAGCCTCTCTCAGACACAGCTATGTGCATTACAGATCTAATAGGGGAGCACTGGGTAAGGATACATGTTACTATATGTGCTGAGTGATGTGGGGTACAGCAGATCAGGCCTCTCTCAGACACAGCTATGTGCATTACAGATCTAATAGGGGAGCACTGGGTAAGGATACAATGTTACTTTATGTGCTGAGTGATGTGGGGTACAGCAGATCAGCCTCACTCAGACACAGCTATGTGCATTACAGATCTAATAAGGGAGCAGCATTCTGGGTAAGGATACAATGTTACTTTATGTGCTGAGTGATGTGGGGTACAGCAGATCAGCCTCTCTCAGACACAGCTATGTGCATTACAGATCTAATTGGAGGAGCAGCATTCTGGGTAAGGATACAATGTTACTATATGTGCTGAGTGATCTGGGGTACAGCAGATCAGCCTCTCTCAGACACAGCTATGTGCATTACAGATCTAATAGGGGAGCACTGGGTAAGGATACAATGTTACTATATGTGCTGAGTGATCTGGGGTACAGCAGATCAGCCTCACTCAGACACAGCTATGTGCATTACAGATCTAATAGGGGAGCACTGGGTAAGGATACAATGTTACTATATGTGCATTACAGATCTAATAGGGGAGCACTGGGTAAGGATACAATGTTACTATATGTGCTGAGTGATCTGGGGTACAGCAGATCAGCCTCACTCAGACACAGCTATGTGCATTACAGATCTAATAGGGGAGCAGCATTCTGGGTAAGGATACAATGTTACTATATGTTCTGAGTGATGTGGGGTACAGCAGATCAGCCTCTCTCAGACACAGCTATATGCATTACAGATCTAATAGGGGAGCAGCATTCTGGGTAAGGATACAATGTTACTATATGTGCTGAGTGATCTGGGGTACAGCAGATCAGCCTCTCTCAGACACAGCTATGTGCATTACAGACCTAATAGGGGAGCAGCATTCTGGGTAAGGATACAATGTTACTATATGTGCTGAGTGATCTGGGGTACAGCAGATCAGCCTCTCTCAGACACAGCTATGTGCATTACAGATCTAATAGGGGAGCACTGGGTAAGGATACAATGTTACTATATGTGCTGAGTGATTTGGGGTAAAGCAGATCAGTCTCACTCAGACACAGCTATGTGCATTACAGATCTAATAGGGGAGCACTGGGTAAGGATACAATGTTACTATATGTGCTGAGTGATCTGGGGTACAGCAGATCAGCCTCTCTCAGACACAGCTATGTGCATTACAGATCTAATAGGGGAGCACTGGGTAAGGATACAATGTTACTATATGTGCTGAGTGATCTGGGGTACAGCAGATCAGCCTCACTCAGACACAGCTATGTGCATTACAGATCTAATAGGGGAGCACTGGGTAAGGATACAATGTTACTATATGTGCTGAGTGATCTGGGGTACAGCAGATCAGCCTCTCTCAGACACAGCTATGTGCATTACAGATCTAATAGGGGAGCACTGGGTAAGGATACAATGTTACTATATGTGCTGAGTGATCTGGGGTACAGCAGATCAGCCTCTCTCAGACACAGCTATGTGCATTACAGATCTAATAGGGGAGCACTGGGTAAGGATACAATGTTACTATATGTGCTGAGTGATCTGGGGTACAGCAGATCAGCCTCTCTCAGACACAGCTATGTGCATTACAGATCTAATAGGGGAGCAGCATTCTGGGTAAGGATACAATGTTACTATATGTGCTGAGTGATCTGGGGTACAGCAGATCAGCCTCTCTCAGACACAGCTATGTGCATTACAGATCTAATAGGGGAGCACTGGGTAAGGATACAATGTTACTATATGTGCTGAGTGATCTGGGGTACAGCAGATCAGCCTCTCTCAGACACAGCTCACTAAACGGTCCCCTGTAACATGCAGCAGCCTTTACCTACTGGGTGTGCTTCCTCCCGGCAGCAGCTAGTTCCCATCTAACATAAGGAGTTGTGATGTCACATGGTATAGAGAATTCTGGGGGAGGGAATCTGCTGGCTGTATCAAGACTCTGATTTCTGCGAGAGAATATTTTGCCCCTAGTGGTCAGATAATGTATAGAGACTACTGAGACAGCTGGTTCCTATACTGTAAATGTACCTAATCCTATAGAAGTTGCACCTACAGGCCCATTTATCAAAGGTCTTGCGGACCTGATCCGACACTGCGGATCAGGTCCGCAAGACCTCGCTAAATGCGGAGAGCAATACGCTCTCCGCATTTAACATTGCACCAGCAGCTCACAAGAGCTGCTGGTGCAACGCCGCCCCCTGCTGACTCGCGGCCAATCGGCCGCCAGCAGGGAGCTGTCAATCAACCCGATCGTATTCGATCGGGTTGATGTCTGGCGATTCCTGTCCGCCTGTTCAGAGCAGGCGGACAGGGTTATGGAGCAGCGGTCTTTTGACCGCTGCTTCATAAGTTGTGTTTCTGGCGAGTCTGAAGACTCGCCAGAAACACGGCCCTTCAAGCTCCATACGGAGCTTGATAAATGGGCCTGCTAGACTGACCTTAAAGGGACAGAATAGTGTAAAACAACCTATAATGTATAAGAACAAGGTCTGCTAGTCAGAATATTATTTATTAATGCTTTAGCACATCTGATTGGCCACTCCAGGTATTGGTCCCAATGGTAACCAGAAGCTAAATATTTCTATAGAATTAATTTCAGCAGAACATCATCTGAATGGCTTTAGATTCATTGTTCATACACAGGGGGATTTCATTTAACATTTTATTTAAATCAGGTTTTGTATTTTTCCAGCAATATCAGAAAATGACTGATTTATAAACCATTAAAAATACATAAATAGAACAATAAAATTATTGGAAGGTGATGAATTATCTCAAGTTTAATTGGTTAATCATTCATATTTGATATAACTTTTCAGCTGTACTTTATTGGAAGGAGAAACATAACTATTTCCTTAATAATGACAATTTATTTAGTTCTATTTAACTAAAACAATAACAATATATATAAATTTACTGCTGGCCCCTCCCTCCTCACACTTAGGTCCTTGTGCAGATCTATATCATTTTACTGCTGGCCCCTCCCTCCTCACACTTAGGTCCTTGTGCAGATCTATATCATGTTTACTGCTGGCCCCTCCCCTCCTCACACTTAGGTCCTTGTGCAGATCTATATCATGTTTACTGCTGGCCCCTCCCTCCTCACACTTAGGTCCTTGTGCAGATCTATATCATTTTACTGCTGGCCCCTCCCTCCTCACACTTAGGTCCTTGTGCAGATCTATATCAGGTTTACTGCTGGCCCCTCCCTCCTCACACTTAGGTCCTTGTGCAGATCTATATCATTTTACTGCTGGCCCCTCCCTCCTCACACTTAGGTCCTTGTGCAGATCTATATCATGTTTACTGCTGGCCCCTCCCCTCCTCACACTTAGGTCCTTGTGCAGATCTATATCAGGTTTACTGATGGCCCCTCCCTACTCACACTTAGCTCCTTGTGCAGATCTATATCATTTTACTGCTGGCCCCTCCCTCCTCACACTTAGGTCCTTGTGCAGATCTATATCAGGTTTACTGCTGGCCCCTCCCTCCTCACACTTAGGTCCTTGTGCAGATCTATATCACTTTTACTGCTGGCCCCTCCCTCCTCACACTTAGGTCCTTGAGCAGTTCTATATCATTTTACTGCTGGCCCCTCCCTCCTCACACTTAGGTCCTTGTGCAGATCTATATCATGTTTACTCCTGGCCCCTCCCCTCCTCACACTTAGGTCCTTGTGCAGATCTATATCATGTTTACTGCTGGCCCCTCCCATCCTCATACTTAGCTCCTTGTGCAGATCTATATCATGTTTACTGCTGACCCCTCCTCACACTTAGCTCTTTGTGCAGATCTATATCATGTTTACTGCTGACCCCTCCCCTCCTCACACTTAGGTCCTTGTGCAGATCTATATCAGGTTTAATGCTGGTCCCTCCCTCCTCACACTTAGGTCCTTGTGCAGATCTATATCATTGTCACAACTATCTCAGGATTCAGCTGCTAAGGAGTTAACTTTGTGTAGCTTGCACTCAAAACAGTTATTTGTTTTCAAGAAGAATTGTGTTTGTATTTTCTTTGAAGTGCCAGAACCCTCTAAATAGCCACCAAATGTTAGTGTGTATGCATTTGGCACAGGATAAAGTTTATGGCTTAAGCTGTCAATAGAATGCCTGACGCAAAACAGGCTCTTCATTACAAAAACTGACCAGGTCACTGACAGGACATTGGTATATTATGTACATATGTGGGTTAAAGCTGTTATAACCTAAAGGCAGGTAAATATGACAACCTATGGCATATTTGATATCAAACCGGTTCTCCCAATAAAACTAAGAGGTTCTAAATATGTAAATATATAAATTTCTGACCTAGCAGGAATGATAATGGGTTGTATAAATTCAGGCAAGAAATTAGTCTATTGAAGGTTGTAAAGACAGGGGGGTTTCTTAGCCCGCCCAGGAGGGTATGGTTAAGCAACCTTATCTCTGAAAAGTAGGTTTAAGAATCTTATTTTTTAACAATAAGATTGTCATTCTTACAAGGGGAGCTGCTGTACAGAAGTAAGGAGCCATCATTTTCATGCCAGCCCCTGGCGCATATCTTGAAGACTAGGAAAGTATTCAATTCTGTTTTTCTCCTTTTTATTTTAAAATACTGTTTGCGTGTGTAATTTTATTTGTAACAACTTTTTATTAATAATGCATTGTGCATAATATTTTTGGCATAATAAATAATTCCTTTATTAAGTTTGGCCTTTGTCTAATAATTGAACCACGTTACTGAAAGAGACTGGAATATTAGAACTGTATAATTTTAGGTTATTTTCTGCTAAATTGTATTTCTAGAGTTAATGTGTAAAGTCTGGGGTTTTCCTTAAGATTTTCCCTTTAATAAATTTTAAGTGGTGGCAGCATTTGAGCTATAGGATTGTTGGTTTAGTGTGGGTGACATTAAAAGGGAGTTTAGGGCATTTCTCTTAGGTCTAGTACAGACTAGGGAGTGGGATTAACTCTTGCACCCACTAAACTGAATCACAAGCTTGCCTGGTGTGGATAGATTGTGACCTGTTGGTGACAGAAAAGGGGGCTGAAAACCCTTTCTGTGCCAAATAAGTGACTGGCGCAGGGTTGGATAACCTTGGTTCGTCACAAATTGGTGGGCAGCGGTGTAGATAATTTTTTATTATTATTGGATTTTAGTGCTTGTGGATTTGCTAGTGTGAAAATCCCGGTACTAAAAGAAATTGTTTCTTACAATTTCCAAAGGCTAAAACTCAGTGCATTATATAGTCACACATTGCAAACAGTCCCCTTCCCTATTCTCTGTTTTTCTTTTCTATTTTATTTTTGCTATGGAGGCATACGAGCAGCGATCTAGAGAGGCACTTATACTCCTATGCCAGGAGCGGGATATTCCAATACGTTCAAAGAACAAAGATTTACTAATACAAGCTCTTGTTGAATATGATAACAGCCATATCACACCAGTTGAAGTCTCAGGAGAGATGTCTGCAGCTGTGGGCAGTGATTCATCAGGATCTGGGGATCCATTGGACTGCTATTTGCAAACTGTTCTTAAACATATGGGCTCAGTGGATACAAGTTTGCGCATGGAACTGATTACAAAGTTTTATGAAAGACAGGCTGCTGAACGACAGGCGGAGAGAGAGTATCAGCTACAGCTTGCACAGTTGGAGAGAGGGACGGTCTCCCCTGTTGTTAGTGAACCTAGAGACCCACCTGCTCCCAGAGTGCGTGCAGAGAATTTTCCCACCCTGGAGAAAGATGGAGATGTGGATGTATTCCTGCGTAGCTTTGAGAAAGTTTGCAGACAGTTCCAGTTGCCAAGGGAGCAGTGGGCCAAGTACCTTACCCCTGGCCTGAAAGGTCCTGCACTGGAGGCGTTTGCTGAACTACCCCCAGAGTTTGATCAGGACTATGATTCCATTAAAGCTGCACTGCAGAGGAGATACAATCTTACTCCTGAAGTTTACCGAAAGAAATTCCATTCCCTGCAGAAAGGTTTGTCAGAGAGCTATATTACAGCTGTTGGGAACTTGATGACAGCCTTTAAACAGTGGGTCAGAGGATTAAAAGTTGCCACAATGGAGGAGCTGGAAGATTTGATGGTGAAGGAGCAATTTATGCAGCTGTGCCCAGCCGGAGTTCAAGAATGGGTTTTAGATCGGAAGCCCATAACAGCATTGGAAGCTGGCGAGCTAGCTGATTTTTACACAGCTAACAGGTCTCCAGAGAATGGGAGGAAATCCTTTTCTAAAGGGGGATCCACCTGTAAAGGAGCTGCTGCACGACCCCCCTTCACAAAACCTGTTGTGCCTTTATCCAGTGTGTCTGCTCCCTCTGGGAAAGGAGGGGCGGGTGCTGCATCTGGGCAGGGAGATACTCGCAAGTGTTTTGCTTGTCAAAAAATGGGTCACATCAGCACTAACTGCCCAGAGAGGAAGAAACCTTCAGCATCAGCAGGAGGAGGCAGCTCCTCAGACACACCTGCAAAGGAGCTGCTGCACGACCCCCCTTCACAAAACCTGTTGTGCCTTTATCCAGTGTGTCTGCTCCCTCTGGGAAAGGAGGGGCGGGTGCTGCATCTGGGCAGGGAGATACTCGCAAGTGTTTTGCTTGTCAAAAAATGGGTCACATCAGCACTAACTGCCCAAAGAGGAAGAAACCTTCAGCATCAGCAGGAGGAGGCAGCTCCTCAGGATTATCATCTTCTGTTTTGTTTGTAACCCGGCCAGAGGAAAGTACCAATGAGAACCTACAACCTGTGACTGTTGGAGATAAGGTAACATTAGGGCTAAGAGACACGGGTGCAGAAGTGACTATTGTACGTCCAGAGCTAGTTAGCTCGGAGGACATTATCCCTGGAAAGACTCTAGCAGTAAAAGGGATTGGGGGAGTACAACCTGCAGTGCCTATGGCACGAGTATATCTAGATTGGGGAGCAGGAAGAGGGTTAAGAGATGTGGGAGTGTCAGATAATATTCCTACAAATGTATTGCTTGGTACAGATTTGGGTAGATTATTGTCACAGTATATACCTGATCATGATACCTGTGACCTAGGTAAACAAGATAAGGGTCCTAATGTACAAGAGACCATGTGTAACTATGCTCAGATATGTGCTGAAGGGGAGGGGGGCAGGGTGTGTGTGTGACGCAGCCTTTACCTGAACCAGACATGTCTGTAGGGCCCTGTGAAAATATGGGAGGATGCACTGACAGAGAGAGAGAGAGAGAGAGAGAGAGAGAGAGAGAGATGAATGAGAATGACAGTCTGTTGGTGTGTGAACCAATCATCCCTAAGTACCAAAAGTGTGTAGAAGTAGTGCCAGAGGGGGATGGCCCCTCTGTATCAGTGGTGACCCGACAGCAGTCTGCCCAGATTAGGGAGCGGGGGGTGCTTCAGCCTGAGGACCTAGGGGAGAACACTGATAAGGAAGGTGGGGGGCCTCAAACAGCACAGTCACTAATAATTGGTCAGGATTTTCAGCAGGCCCAGGGGACCGATCCCACACTAGAGAAGATCAGGGACCTAGCTAGGCAGCTGCCTGCTGACTCTGATAAAGAGAGAGTGTACTGGGATAAAGGGAGGTTGTACCGGGAGTCCATTCCAGTGAAGGGACAGGATCCCTGGCTAGCTGAGAGACAGTTAGTGGTACCTAAACAGTTTAGAGCGCAACTGTTGGGAGTGGCCCATGAAATTCCTATGGCAGGACATCTAGGGGTACAGAGAACCAAAGCCCGGTTGTCCCATCACTTTTATTGGCCGGGGATAAGTACTGATGTTGCTAATTATTGTCGCTCCTGTCCTGCATGTCAGAAAGTGGGGAAACCTGGAGAGGTGGGACGTGCCCCTTTAATTCCCCTCCCCATAGTGACTGATCCCTTTGAGAGGGTGGCTGTGGATATAGTAAGGCCCCTAGCTATCCCCAGCAGTTCAGGGAAAAGATTCATTCTGACGGTAGTGGATTATGCGACCCGCTACCCAGAGGCAGTGGCCCTGTCATCTATCAGAGCTGATAAAGTGGCTGATGCTTTATTGGGTATCTTTGCAAGGGTAGGTTTCCCTAAGGAAATGCTAACTGATCAGGGCACGCAATTTATGTCTGGCCTGATGCAGAGTCTATGTAAAAAGGTGCAGGTAGAACACCTAGTGACTAGCCCATACCACCCCCAGACCAATGGCTTGTGTGAAAGGTTTAATGGAACCCTGAAGCAGATGCTTAAAACCTTTGTGGAGTCACAGGGAAAGGACTGGGAGCGTTACCTGCCACACCTCCTATTTGCTTATAGAGAGGTGCCCCAGGAATCCACTGGTTTCTCCCCCTTTGAACTCCTATATGGACGCAGAGTGCGTGGCCCCCTTGATCTGATCAGAGAGGGATAGGAAGGGAAATTGGGTGCTCAAGAGACCTCAGTAGTAGACTATGTGATAAGGTTCAGGGACAGAATGCATAGCCTAGTGGGGGAGGTACAGGAAAACCTAAAGGCTGCCCAGTCTAAGCAGAAGCAGTGGTATGACCGGAATGCCAGAGAGAGAGTGTATGATGTGGGACAGAAAGTGCTTGTTTTAATACCCATGAGACAGAACAAACTACAGGCTGCCTGGGGGGGTCCATTTACTACTATCCTAAAGAGGATGAATGATGTGAACTATGTGGTTTCTCTGGATGAGGAGGGTAAAAGGCAAAAAATCTATCATATAAATATGATAAAAGCTTATTATGACAGAGAACCCACCGTGTTAACTGTGTGTAGTTTGCCTGGGGAAGAGCATGAGACTGACCCTCTTGTTGATTTACTGGCCCCCACCAGGAAAAACAACACCCTAGAAGCTGCCCAGATTAGTGCCCACTTAACTGGGGATCAGCAGCATCAGCTGTCTGAGGTGCTTAGGCCTTACTACAGCGTGTTCACAGGGAAGCCTGGCAGGACACACCTAGTCACACATCATGTAGATACTGGGAATCACCATCCCCTCAGACAAACAGCTTACAGGGTATCCTTGCAGGTCAGTGCTGACATATAAAGGGAGATAGAGGAGATGCTAGAGCTTGGAGTGATTTGTAAGTCCCACAGCCCCTGGGCCTCCCCAGTGGTACTGGTCCCCAAAAAGGACAAAACCACTAGGTTCTGTGTAGATTACAGAAAGCTAAACTTGGTGACTGAATTTGATGCTTATCCTATGCCTCGCATAGATGAGCTACTGGACAGGCTAGCAGGGGCCAAGTATCTGAGTATCATGGATCTCAGCAGGGGATACTGGCAGATCCCTATGACCCCAGAAGCACAAGAGAGATCTGCCTTTATCACTCCTTTTGGGTTATATGAGTTCCAAGTGATGCCCTTTGGGATGAAAAATGCCCCTGCCACATTCCAGTGGCTAGTTAACCACTTATTGGAGGGGCTAGAGGGGCAAGCTGTTGCATACCTGGATGATATTGCAGTGTTCAGTGATACCTGGGAGGAACACCTCACACATTTAGCCAGTGTATTGGACCGAATAGCCACTGCTGGGCTAACTATAAAACCAGATAAGTGTCAGCTGGGCATGGGGGAGGTCCAGTACTTGGGTCACCTGGTGGGAGGAGGGATACTGCGCCCGAGCCCAGTAAAACTGAAGCCATAATGGCCTGGCCCACCCCTAAGACAAAGAAACAGGTTATGTCCTTCCTGGGTACCGCAGGGTACTATAGAAAGTTTGTGCCACACTATAGTACCATAGCCAAACCCCTAACAGACCTTACAAAGAAAAGCCTACCTCTAACAGTCAAATGGACCCCTGAGTGTGACAGGGCTTTTAATTTACTGAAAATTGCCCTTACGGACTCCCCTGTACTACAGGCCCCTGATTTCCACAGGAGATTCATAGTGCAAACGGATGCTTCTAACTATGGGCTAGGGGCTGTGCTGAGTCAGGTGGATAAGAAAGGTGAGGAGCACCCCATTGTGTACCTCAGCAGGAAATTACTCCCGCGAGAAGTGGCATATGCCACTGTGGAAAAAGAGTGCCTTGCTATAGTTTGGGCCTTGCAAAAGCTACAGCCTTATCTGTATGGACGCCAGTTTACAGTGATAACTGACCACAATCCCTTACACTGGTTACATAGGGTAGCTGGCTCAAATGGTAAACTCCTCAGGTGGAGCCTAGCTCTACAACAACATGAGTTTACCATACAACATAAAAAGGGCAGTACGCATGGTAATGCTGATGGTCTGTCACGCCAGGAAGAGTGTCCCCTTTGACACGCATCGGGAGTGGCTTGTAGCCACCCCCTTTTGCGTCTCTTATTGGGGGAGGTGTCACAACTATCTCAGGATTCAGCTGCTAAGGAGTTAACTTTGTGTAGCTTGCACTCAAAACAGTTATTTGTTTTCAAGAAGAATTGTGTTTGTATTTTCTTTGAAGTGCGAGAACCCTCTAAATAGCCACCAAATGTTAGTGTGTATGCATTGGGTCATAAAGTCACTGAAACTCTTAGTCACAGAGAGACACAGGATAAAGTTTATGGCTTAAGCTGTCAATAGAATGCCTGACGCAAAACAGGCTCTTCATTACAAAAACTGACCAGGTCACTGACAGGACATTGGTATATTATGTACATATGTGGGTTAAAGCTGTTATAACCTAAAGGCAGGTAAATATGACAACCTATGGCATATTTGATATCAAACCGGTTCTCCCAATAAAACTAAGAGGTTCTAAATATGTAAATATATAAATTTCTGACCTAGCAGGAATGATAATGGGTTGTATAAATTCAGGCAAGAAATTAGTCTATTGAAGGTTGTAAAGACAGGGGGGTTTCTTAGCCCGCCCAGGAGGGTATGGTTAAAGGGACAGTACACTGTAAAATTGTTTTTCCATAAATGTATTTTAAATGACTTGTTATACCAACTGCAGAGTATAAAATATTTGAGAAATTGCATTTTCGGGTTTATTTGTGTATCTGAAGTAGCTAGTTTTGTGCTTTGAAACCACAGCCTATTACAATGGGTTGAGCTTCAGGTAATATCAGATCTCATTATGTTATCACTTTTATGTACACAGACTTGCTTCCTTATCTTATAATTGTCTGGAACACCAAAGCTCAATACATAGAGAGAACAATGGAAAATTATCATTTTATTACTTAACTATCCTGCATCCCACTGAGGGTGTAATCTCTTCTGCTGGCTGTGTTTACTTAGGCTTGTCAATAGCGTATACGCCAGTATCAAAACTTTCAATATAGGTTGGGAAACCACAAGCTAAATCAGCTATTTCAAATGCTGAAATAGGAATAAAGGAGCCACTTGCAACCAATTTAATGCACTCTAGCAGGTAAAAAGGATAATTGGGAATAATTTAAAGGGGAGAAAGTTTTTGGGTGAACTGTCCCTTTAAGCAACCTTATCCCTGAAAAGTAGGTTTAAGAATCTTATTTTTTAACAATAAGATTGTCATTCTTACAAGGGGAGCTGCTGTACAGAAGTAAGGAGCCATCATTTTCATGCCAGCCCCTGGCGCATATCTTGAAGACTAAGAAAGTATTCAATTCTGTTTTTCTCCTTTTTATTTTAAAATACTGTTTGCGTGTGTAATTTTATTTGTAACAACTTTTTATTAATAATGCATTGTGCATAATATTTTTGGCATAATAAATAATTCCTTTATTAAGTTTGGCCTTTGTCTAATAATTGAACCACGTTACTGAAAGAGACTGGAATATTAGAACTGTATAATTTTAGGTTATTTTCTGCTAAATTGTATTTCTAGAGTTAATGTGTAAAGTCTGGGGTTTTCCTTAAGATTTTCCCTTTAATAAATTTTAAGTGGTGGCAGCATTTGAGCTATAGGATTGTTGGTTTAGTGTGGGTGACATTAAAAGGGAGTTTAGGGCATTTCTCTTAGGTCTAGTACAGACTAGGGAGTGGGATTAACTCTTGCACCCACTAAACTGAATCACAAGCTTGCTTGGTGTGGCTAGATTGTGACCTGTTGGTGACAGAAAAGGGGGCTGAAAACCCTTTCTGTGCCAAATAAGTGACTGGCGCAGGGTTGGATAACCTTGGTTCGTCACAATCATGTTTACTGCTGACCCCTCCTCACACTTAGCTCCTTGTGCAGATCTATATCATGTTTACTGCTGGCCCCTCCCCTCCACACACTTAGCTCATTGTGCAGATCTATATCAGGTTTACTGCTGGCCCCTCCCTCCTCACACTTAGGTCCTTGTGCAGATCTATATAATTTTACTGCTGGCCCCTCCCTCCTCACACTTAGGTCCTTGTGCAGATCTATATCATGTTTACTGCTGGCCCCTCCCTCCTCACACTTAGGTCCTTGTGCAGATCTATATCATGTTTACTGCTGGCCCCTCCCTCCTCACACTTAGGTCCTCGTGCAGATCTATATCATGTTTACTGCTGGCCCCTCCCTCCCTATACTTAGGTCCTTGTGCAGATCTATATAATTTTACTGCTGCCCCCTCCCTCCCACACTTAGGTCCTTGTGCAGATCTATATCATGTTTACTGCTGGCCTCTCCCTCCTCACACTTAGGTCCTTCTGCAGATCTATATCATGTTTACTGCTGGCCCGTCCCTCCTCACACTTAGGTCCTTGTGCCGCTCTATATCATGCTTACTGCTGGCCCCTCCCTCCTCACACTTAGGTCCTTGTGCAGATCTATATCATGTTTACTGCTGGCCCCTCCCTCCTCACACTTAGGTCCTTGTGCAGATCTATTTCATGTTTACTGCTGGCCCCTCCCTCCTCACACTTAGGTCCTTGTGCAGATCTATGTCATGTTTACTGCTGGCCCCTCCCTTTCTCACACTTAGGTCCTTGTGCAGAACTATATCATGTTTACTGCTGGCCCCTCCCTCCTCACACTTAGGTCCTTGTGCAGAACTATATCATGTTTACTGCTGGCCCCTCCCTCCTCACACTTAGCTCCTTGTGCAGATCTATGTCATGTTTACTGCTGGCCCCTCCCTCCTCACACTTAGGTCCTTGTGCAGATCTATATCTGTTTACTGCTGGCCCCTCCCTCCTCACACTTACGTCCTTGTTCAGATCTATATCACTTTTACTGCTGGCCCCTCCATCCTCACACTTAGGTCCTTGTGCAGTTCTGTATCAGGTTTACTGCTGGCCCCTCCATCCTCACACTTAGCTCCTTATGCAGATCTATATCACATTTACTGCTGGCACCTCCCTCCTCACACTTAGGTCCTTGTGCAGATCTATATCATGTTTACTGCTGGCCCCTCACTCCTCACACTTAGGTCCTTGTGCAGATCTATATCATGTTTACTGCTGGCCCCTCCCTCCTCACACTTAGGTCTTTGTGCAGATCTATATCATGTTTACTGCTGGCCCCTCCCTCCTCACACTTAGGTCCTTGTGCAGCTCTATATCAGGTTTCCTGCTGACCCCTCCATATTCACACTTAGCTCCTTATGCAGATCTATATCAGGTTTACTGCTGATTCTGTGTACATAAATGTGCAGGGGAGTAATGGCATTAAAGGGGCAGTAAAAGTCAAAATTAAACTTTCATGATTTAGAAAGAAGATATGCAGGTATAGTGATATAACCGTGTTAGTTATGCAAAACTGGGGAAAATAATAATAATAAAGGGATTGTCTATCTTTTTAAACAATAACAATTTTAGTGTAGACTGTCCCTTTAATGTAAACTTTTCAAATCCACGGGAGTGAGCACAATCACCTAGATTACAAGTTTTGCGTTCGGGTTTTAACACGAAAAAATGGTAATTTCAGCGTTAAAACAGCACCTTAGCCATTACAAGTCTTGTCGGTATAGCTGTACCACAAAGCCTTTTAGCCTGTAATGCAACGTCAGTCCCGCACACGTAAAAATTACGTTTTTTCATGGGACTTCCATAGCGCAGCCATTATAAGTTTTGCGGTGAGGCTAAAAAGCTTGCGTTCCAGCCTATACCGACACAATCCATTTGTCAATCTGAGAGCAGTAGTTATGAGTTTTTTACGCTACAAAACTGTTACATAAAGCTCATAACTAAACTGCTACAAAGTACACTAACACCCATAAACTACCTATCAACCCCTAAACCGAGGTCCTCCCGCATCGCAAACATTATTAACCCCTAATCTGCCGCTCCGGACATCGCCGCCACTAATAAAATTTATTAAACCCTATTCCCCCGCACACCAGCTTAGCCCACACTATAATAAAGATATTAACCCCTATTTTTTCACCGGTTCCCGACACCGCCGTCCACTATAATAAACCTATTAACCCCTAAACCGCAAGCCCCCCACAACAAAATATACTAAATTAAACTATTAACCCCTAAACCGGAAGCCCCCCACATCGCAATAAACTAATTTAAACTAGTAACCCCTAAACCTAACTTTAGATTAAAATTACAATTTCCCTATATTAAATTAAAACTTACCTGTCAAATTAAAAAAACTAAGTTTAAACTAACAATTAAACTAATATAACGATTAAACTAAAATTAAATTAACTACCAATTAAAGAAAACTAAAATACACATAAAAAAATCCTAACACTACTATAAAAATTACAGTATCTAATTACAAAAAATAAAAAATACTAAATTACAAAAAATAACAAACACTAAATTGCAAAAAATAACAAACGAAATTATCAAAAATAAAAAAGAATTACACCTAATGTAATAGCCCTATAAAAATAAAAAAGCCCACCCAAAATAAAAAAAACCTTAGCCTACAATAAACTACCAATAGCCCTTAAAAGAGCCTTTTGTAGGGCATTGCCCTAAGTTAAACAGCTCTTTTACCTGTGAAAAAAAACAAAGACCCCCCAACAGTAAAACCCACCACCCAACCAACCCCCCTAACTCTAGCAAAAACCTAAGCTACCCATTGCCCTGAAAAGGGCATTTGTATGGACATTGCCCTTAAAAGGGCATTTAGCTCTTTTGCATTGCCCTAAAAAGGGCATTTAGCTCTTTTAAGAAAAGCCCAAACCCTAAACTAAAAAAAAAAACACCCCAAAAAGTTAAAAAATACTAACACTAACCCCCGAAAATCCATTTAAAGTTCCTGAAGTCCGCACATCCAGGCGACGAGAGGTCTTCATCCAGATGGCTCCATCTTCATCCATCGCGGGACCGGCATCTTCTTCAAACCCTGTGAGGGGGAACAGTCAATAGGCGGAGGTCCAAGGCGGAGGTCCATCGATGCGATGTGGAGGTCCTCTTCTTCATGCGATCGTCTGCCGCACACTGAGGATTGAAATGCAAGGTACTTTTATACTGGGGGTACTATTGCATTCCTATTGGCTAAAAAATTTGAATCAGACAATAGGAATTAGGGCTGCTTAAAGTGATTGTAAAGTCAGCCTCCTGTCTAAACATCTGTGTAACAGTTGTGTATAAAAAACTTGACTTTCATTCATCAATTCCTAAGATTTTACATTATTACCTTTATTTTCAATAGTTTGTAATGTTTCTCGCTATACTCATCCTCCTCCCGGCATTCGCGCTCCGTTCCTGTTGTTTCTAATGTACGTCTTCATAGCCAATAACGTCTCTAACCACAGAGGGACCCACCCCCTTAGCATGACGTAATAAGTCCTTCTTGCACATGCGTTCGATTGCGGTGCAAAGCTCATCTATTGTAAGCTTGTGCACATTTCGCGCATGCGCAATAGAAATGTATACGGAGTCGCAATAGAACTGTATACGGAGTCCTGTCATTTCCTAACTATTGTACCGCTCGGTAAGTTGATATGAAAGGGCTCCGTATATAAGTACTTTGTCTTATCTATCTAACCAACTATGTTACTATTGTGAATCGAATATATAATTGATATTATTTACACAACTATCTACTATCTGTATAAATATAATAAATACCTTAAAAACATACTTTGCTATATAATGCGTTTTATTTTTATAAGCCTTTATATTTTTTATGTAATTTGCGGTATTACAGGCTGTGGTTTTAGTAGATCCTGTCCTTCGCTTCGCATCGATAGTTTTCATTGGATGGACTCATTCAATGAATACTATGTTGTTTGACAGCGGAAACAGGAGTAACGCATGCGCAATGGAAATTCTAAACGGGAGCACGCAATGCCGATACGTAAACAGCGGGTGGGACCGCTGTTTACGTAATATGGAGGAGAATTAGGAAACAGTGAGTGGGAGGAGCGGGTAAAGTAAATGAACGATATTTAGGATATAAAATTAAAAAGAAATGATAACTTTTATTAAAAAATTATTGTTACGGTATTAGTAGGATGATTCTCTACATAACTATATCATCCAAACCTGAAAAATTGACATTCACTTTAAACTTTATTAGCCGTTCAAATCAGCCAATAGGATTTAAGCAGCTCTCATTCAATTGGCTGATTCAAATTCAAATTAGCCAATAGAATGAGAGCTGCTTAAATCATATTGGCTGATTTGAACAGCCAATAGGATTTTAGCAGCTCTAATTCCTATTGGCTGATTCAAATTTTTCAGCCAATAGGAATGCAAGGGACACCATTTTGAATCGCGTACCTTGCATTGAAGATTCAGTATACAGCGTTGACCGTATGAAGAGGATGCTCCGCTCCGGATGTCTTCAGAATGGGCCTGCTCCACGCCACCAGGATCAAGATAGAAGATGTCGTCTGGATGAAAATTGAAGAGGCCGCCTGGATGAAGACTTCTCGCCGCTTGGATGTGGACTTTTCCGCCGGAATGAAGATCGTTCAAGCGGGACTTCAAAAACTGTAAGTGGATCGTCGGGGGTTAGTGTTAGTTTTTTTTAAGGTTTTTTGGGGTGGGTTTTATTTTTAGATTATGGTTTGGGCAGTAAAAGAGCTAAATGCCCTTTTAAGGACAATGTCCATACAAATGCCCTTTTCAGGGCAATGGGGAGCTTAGTTTTTTTTATTTTGTGGGTTGGGGGGCATTGGTAGTTTATTCTAGATTAGGTTTTTATTTTGGGGTGTTTTTTTTTAATGGGTATTAGAATAGAAATAATTTTTATTATTTTTGATACTTTGTTATTTTATGTATTTTTTTAGGGTGTGTTTGTTTTGTTTTTTGTAGCAAAAGAGCTGTTTAACTTAGGGCAATGCCCTACAAAAGGCCCTTTTAAGGGCCCTTGGTAGTTCGGGGGGTGGGGGGTTGTATACTTTTAGGGGGTGTTTGTTTTTTGTAGCAAAAGAGCTGTTTAACTTAGGGCAATTTCCTACAAAAGGCCCTTTTAAGGGCCCTTGGTAGTTTATTTTAGTTTAGGCCTTTTTTATTTTGGGGTGTTTTTTTTTTTTTTTTTAAAGGGTATTAGAATAGGAATAATATTTATTTTTTATGGATAATTTTTTTTTTGTAATGGTTGTTTTTTTTATTTTTTGTAATTTTAGTGTTTTTTATTTTTTGTAATGTTAGGTTTTAGTGTAAGGCAGGTTAGATTTTATTTCACGGGTAAGTTTGTATTTATTTTAACTAGATAGTTAGTAGATAGTTAATAACTATTTACTAACTAGTCTACCTAGTTAACCCCTTAAGGACCAGCGACGTACCCTGTATGTCGCTGGCCTTTTTTTGGGACTTGATTGTTTTATAGCGTGGTCTTGCCACCAGCGTTGAGACTGCTCTATTCCACAAAGCCTTCTGGAGGGAGGGCATTGATAGCGTGTTCTTGCTAGACTTGTGCTATTATGTCCTGAAAAAACCCTTAACGACCAGTGACATACAGGGTACATTGTGGTCATTAAGGGGTTAAAATAAATACAAACTTACCTGTGAAATAAAAATAAAACTAAGCTAGCTACAATGTAACTATTAGTTATATTGTAGCTAGCTTAGTGTTTATTTGACAGGTAAGTATGTATTTAGTTTTAACTAGGTATTAGATAATAATTGTAACTTTAATTTAGATCTATTTTAATTATGTTAAAGTTAGTGGGTGTTAGGATTAGGATTAGGGGTAGGTGTAGGGGTTAATAGTTTAATTTAGGATGTTGCGATGTGGGGGGCTGGCGGTTTAGGGGTTAATAGGTTTATTTAGTTAATAATTGTAAGTTTAATTTAGCTATATTTTAATTATGTTAAAGTTAGGGGGGGTTAGGGTTACGTTAGGGTTAGGGGTTTATAGGTTTATTTAGTATTAGTGATGTGGGAGGCCAGAGGTTTAGGGGTTAATAACTTTATTTAGTTGCAGTGATGTCGGCGCACGACGGAATAGGGGTTAATAGATTTATTATAGTGTGCGTGATGTTGGGGTGCAGGATAATAGGGGTTAATAACTTTAGTATAGTGGTGGCGATATCGGGAGTGGCAGATTAGGGGTTAATACCTTTTATTTAGGCAGACGTCGGGGGGCAGCAGATTAGGGCTGTTTAGACGTGGGGTTTATGTTAGGGTGTTAGGTTTAAATGGTATTTTTATTTTCCCCATAGACATCAATAGGGCTGCGTTATGGAGCTTTTTTTCCGCGATCGCAGGTGTTAGGCTTTTTTTCTGACCCGCTCTACCCATTGATGTCTATGGGGAAAGCGTGCACGAGCACATCAAAACAGCGCTTGTTTTTTGTGCGGTATGGAGCTTAAAAGCACCATATCGCCCGCGCAAGCCTGTTTTTTTTTAAACTTGTATTGGCAGCGCTATAGTGGATTAAATAACGCCACTTTTGTTGTGTTTGTTAATTTCCCTATAGCGCTCAAAATTCGTAATCTAGGCGAATGGTAGCAAGAATCAGAAAATCGGAATATAATAAACTAGGCGATAAGCCTGCCCAGAGGGTAGTCAATGTTTAAAAAATACAAACCATAATGGAAAAAAACAATGGCACTACTCAATGAAATAAACGTTCCCACATAAGTGAACATAAATTGTTATTCACAAAAAAGGGGATGGTGCTTGTACTGAAAATTTACTCAAAACAGATCAGTGAGAGACTGAAAAAGAGTACAAATATAGCACTCATAACGTTATATTGTTATATTTCAATAGATATTGTGGCAGAATGATTGGATCAGCCAATCAGATTTTTCCTACCTTAATTCCGATTGGCTAATTGGAATTCGAGGGATGCCATCTTGGATGACGTCACTTAAAGGAACCGTCATTCGTCGTTCAGTTGTCGGTGGAAGAGGATGGCTCCGCGTAGGCTCGTCTGAAGATGGCTCCGCTCCGGATGGATGAAGATTGAAGACGCCGCCTGGATGATGACTTCAATCGGATGGAAGACTTCTTCAGCGCCCCTTGGTTGATGACTTCTGCCGCTCCGGATCTCCTCTTCGGTTCCATCGGTGGTCGGCTGGCTGAAGATGGCTAAAGGTAGGATGATCTTCAGGGGGGTAGTGTTAGGTTTATTTAAGGGGGGTTTGGGTTAGAGTAGGGGTATGTGGGTGGTGTTTTTTTTTTGTTTTTTTTTAATTTAATTTTTATTGAGGGTAAAAGATGCATACACGTAATGGTACAGGAGATACATATAAGGTTATACATTTAGCACTCTATATTACAATAAGGTAATCTATACGTATACCATATATAACTTGGACCCTCAGGTTTTTTTTTTATCTCCTCCAAACAGATGGGGCCACTTTTGGACCACTCATGGAATCATTAGGATCTATAGAAGGAGGTTTATAATATTATTAGGCCACTTATGGGCCCTAAAACTTATCAACCGTCAACATATCAAACATGAAAATAAATTTATAAACTTTAGAAGTAACCATTATATATGAGACTGGAAAGAACCGTAGGTGCAGTTCAGTTAGGTATTCACAATCATATAGGTTTTTTAAAAAAAATTCAAAGCAGTAGAGGGTAATCTGCAACAACTTATTTGCAATAGAAATGCATATGGCCCAACCTTAAAATAGGGAACCATCCAATATCTACCTATAGGCCAGATATTTACTTATGTCAAAAGAGGGTATACATCTAATTAGTGTGTATGTGAAAGATCAAAACAATAACCCTTGATCCAATGAAGTTTTGAGGACATGCACAGTTATATACATGTTTGAAGGAGGACTGAAGAAATAAGAGAGGCGACTACACATATAAAAAATAGAAATTAAAACAGAGAAGAAAAAAAGAAAAAATATTGCACACACTAATAGCTAACTACAATATCAGTCTTGCCCAAATAGATCACCAAAGTATTTTTGCAATATCTTTACATGTTTGAGATAAATGGAGCTTGTAATGAAATCCCAGGGTTTGAAATTTTAACTCAGTGGGCATTGGTATATGTAAGGTTGCTCATTAAAGCTTCCCTGCGATATATTCATCATCTATCAGTAAGGGTAAAAGACAGAATCATATAGGAGCATGGTAAAGAAAATGTATGGTGTTGACCCCTTTACCTGTCCTATAGTCAGTATGAATAACATAGAGAATATAAGCAATATAGAATGGTAGGTGACAGATATGACCAATAAATTAGTACAGACTAGGCTAGTTATTCAAATGAAGGTACACTTAGCTCTCTCTTGTAACATAATGAACATTCCCCTTACAGGTGCCAGCTTGCATGACCAGCAAAGAGCTTTGAGACATAGTGGTGGGGAGAAATGAATTGGAGACATAAGTCTAAAAAACAACATGTCCCGAGGTGTGGGAGTCAATAGCAAGTTGTCCCCAAGTGTTTACTTGACTCCTAACCAGCTGGATAACGTGTTACCCCACTCCTGATCTGGGACACAGGGACATATCTAAAAGTTTACTTAGATACCTCGCCAGTATGGATGCGACCCTGACCTCTGGGTCATATAGTGTGGAGAGAGCTCCCTCCAAGTCGTGCAGCTGCTGCTTCGAGATGGGACCTAATAGATCACCGCGGGTGAGCTGCGTCCCCCCGCCTGTACCTGCTCCCATCATCTTCAGGCTCAGGCTCTGAGTGAACAGCGCCTCCACCAGACGATCTCTCCTCCTGTTGTGTCCGCATCTCAGGCCTGGGATCTTGGAGCTGGGCTGATTGGTAAGTGAAGTCCGAGTTACAATCCCACGGTTCAGCTTAGCGGCTCCGGTTCCCTGTGCACAACTGACATCAGTGTCATGCGACGTTATGTAGTTTCTAGTGCCCTGTGGGATTGTCGCTGCATATTCCGCCTGGTGTATGATTTCAACGACCTCCGGTTTAATGCAGTGGGAATCCACTTGTAAGGTTGATTTTTCCTCTGGGTTAAGCAGTTTCAATGACACGTTGTTGCAGGCGCTCCCCCATTCAAAATGCAGGGTCTCTGTAAGACCTAAAAGGAAGTCTTGGAATATAAATTCTACCTCCTCCAAAAGAGACACATATCTCGGTTCCATTATCTAGTGAGATTTGTAATGCTTGCTGTGTCTGATGGTTCACTGGTATAGATATGTAAAAGTTATACAGCGTATCTAGCTGTTAATCCTAGGTCCATAGGAATATAGGGAGGGCGAAATGAAGGCCTAGGCCACTAAAGGACCTCCGCTACGCACTTCATTAATTAAGGTGTTCTTAAATTACTCTCAAGAAAGTAGTGTGATCTGTTCAGTAAATCTCGGACTCCCCTTTAATGCCAAGTAGTGTCCAAGATCACCAATCTTCTGAGTAATAAATAGCGGATTTATAAACTCTTCTGCTCAGCCATAAAAAATAGCAGCCATCTCTGTTGCTAGTTAGACACGCCCCCCGTGGGTGGTGGGTTTTAATGTTTGGGGGGTTGTTGTATTTTATTTTACAGGCAAAAGAGCTGTTTTCTTTGGGGCATGCCCCGCAAAAGGCCCTTTTAAGGGCTGGTAAGGTAATAGAGCTGGTAACTTTTTAATGTAGAATAGGGTAGGGCATTTTTTTATTTTGGGGGGCTTTGTTATTTTATTAGGCGGCTTAGATTAGGTGTAAGTAGCTTAAAATTGTTGTAATATTTTTTAAATGTTTGTAACTTATTTTTTATATTTTTTGTAACTTAGCTTTTTTTATTTTTTGCACTTTAGTTAGTTTATGTAATTGTATTTAATTGTAGTCATTTGTAGGTAATTTATTTAATTAATTTAATGATAGTGTAGTGTTAGGTTTAATTGTAACTTAGGTTAGGATTTATTTTACAGGTAATTTTGTATTTCTTTTAGCTAGGTAGTTATTAAATAGTTAATAACTATTTAATAACTATTCTAACTAGCTAAAATAAATACAAAGTTACCTGAAAAATAGACATAAATCCTAAGCTAGCTACAATAGAATTATTAGTAATATTGTAGCTATATTAGGGTTTATTTTAAAGGTAAGTATTTAGTTTTAAATAGGAATTATTAATTTAATAAGAGTTACATTTATTTAGATGTATTTAATTAATATTTAAGTTAGGGGGGTGTTAGGGTTAGGGTTAGACTTAGGTTTAGGGGTTAATAATTTTATTATAGGTTGCGGCGGTGTAGGGGGGGCAGGATAGGGGTTAATAAATTTATTATAGGTGGCGACGGTGTGGGGGGGGCAGATTATAGGTTAATACATTTAATATAGGTGGTGGCTGGGTCCGGGAGCGGCGGTTTAGGGGTTAATACATTTATTATAGTTGCGGCGGTGTAGGGAGTGGCGGTTTAGGGGTTAATAACTTTATTTAGTTGCGGCGGTGTAGGGGGGGACAGATTAGGGGTTAATATGTATAATGTAGATTGCAGCGGTGTCCGGGAGCGGCGGTTTAGGGGTTAATAACTTTATTTCGTTGCGGCGGTGTAGGGGGGGGACAGATTAGGGGTTAATATGTATAATGTAGCTTGCGGTGGGCTCTGGGAGCGGCGGTTTAGGGGGTAATACATTTATTTAGTTGCGGCGGTGTAGGGGGGGACAGATTAGGGGTGTTTAGACTCGGGGTACATGTTAGGGTGTTAGGTGCAGACATCTCCCATAGGAATCAATGGGATGTCGGGCAGCAGTGAACATGAACTTTCGCTATGGTCAGACTCCCATTGATTCCTATGGGATCCGCCGCCTCCAGGGCGACGGATTGAAAACCAGGTACGCTGGGCCGGAAAAGTGCTGAGCGTACCTGCTAGTTTTTTGATAACTGGCAAAAGTAGTGAGATTGTGCCGAACTTGTGTGCGGAACATCTGGAGTGACGTAAGAATCGATCTGTGTAGGACTGAGTCCGGCGGATCGAAGCTTACGTCACAAAATTCTACTTTTGCCGGTGTAAAGGGCTTGATAACTTAGGCGAATCAGCCTCGCCACAAATACGCTGCGGAATTCCAGCGTATTTGAGGTTGACGGCTTGATAACTAGGGGCCTTAGGGTCAGGTTTAGGGGATAATAACTTTAGTATAGTGGCGGCAACGTTGGGGGCGGAAGATTAGGGGTTAATAAGCGTAGGTAGGTAGCGACGACATTGGGGCGGCAGATTAGGGGTTAATAAGTGTAGGTGGGTGGCGATGACATTGGGGCGGCAGATTAGGGGTTAATAAGTGTAATGTAGGTGTCGGCGATGTCTGGGGCAGCAGATTAGGGGTGTTTAGACTCAGGGTTTATGTTAGGGTCTTAGGTGTAAACATACATTTTCTTTCCCCATAGGAATCAATGAGGCTGCGTTACGGAGCTTTACACTCCTTTATTGCAGGTGTTTTTTTAGCCGGCTCTCCCCATTGATGTCTATGGGGAAATCGTGCACGAGCACGTAAAACCAGCTCAAAGCAGCGCTGGTATTTGAGTGTGGTATGGAGCTCAATTTTGCTCAATGCTCACATATTGCCTGCTAACGCCGGGTTTATGAAAACCTGTAATAGCAGCGCTATAGGGAGGTGAGCGGTGGAAATAACTTGCAAGTTAGCACATAGCCGCTCATAACGCAAAACTCGTAATCTAGCCGAATGTGAGGTATAGATCGTCCTACTAGGAGCTAGTATTACGTGTATTTAAGCACTACACTATATCACAATTTCTACTCACATATACTTAAATACGAGTCTGTGGAGTGTAACGCCACTATTGTAGATGATATATTCACCCTTAATCTGATTGCATATTTATATATAACCTCTTAACCATACTAGGCAGCTTTATTTACATGATCTATTTCCTCAGTATACCATACTACTCAGATACACTGCAGTAAGCCTATCTGTTGACGACTTACAACATCTATTTACAAACCTACATTATTGATTAGGATGTTGGACATTTACTGTTACTGAGCTCCCTCAACTCTTTTCACAATGTGGCACAACTAGATGTGAAATTTAAAGGCATAAACATTATTTATGTTCATGTGACCACATATGCTATATATTATACTGGTTGTCATAATTGATTTTATTTACTATCAGATTTGTAAATTATTTAATAAAGGTTACATTTCATTTGAATTGTTCAGCCTCACTAGTCTGGACAAGAGTGCTGGAATGCATACTTAAGTGGATTCTTCTTTTGATCTACATAACAATTCTATATAACTTTTATGCAAAGTACCACTCCCTTATATAAAATAAGTTATAAATCAAACGGAAATTGCCTACAATATTGCCATTGTCACTTTGTCAAACAGTACACACTGTGCAGCTCTCTGTGCTAGTGAAGGGTTAATACACATTGTACAGCTCTCTGTGCTAGTGAAGGGTTAATACACACTGTGCAGCTCTCTGTGCTAGTGAATAGGTTAATACACACTGTGCAGCTCTCTGTCCTAGTGAATAGGTTAATACACACTGTGCAGCTCTCTGTGCTAGTGAAGGGTTAATACACACTGTGCAGCTCTCTGTGCTAGTGAAGGGTTAATACACACTGTGCAGCTCTCTGTGTTAGTGAAGGGTTAATACACACTGTGCAGCTCTCTGTCCTAGTGAATAGGTTAATACACAGTGTGCTGCTCTCTGTGCTAGTGAAGGGTTAATACACACTGTGCTGCTCTCTGTGCTAGTGAAGGTTTAATACACACTGTGCTGCTCCCTGTGCTAGTGAAGGGTTAATACACACTGTGCAGCTCTCTGTGTTAGTGAAGGGTTAATACACACTGTGCAGCTCTCTGTCCTAGTGAATAGGTTAATACACAGTGTGCTGCTCTCTGTGCTAGTGAAGGGTTAATACACACTGTGCTGCTCTCTGTGCTAGTGAAGGTTTAATACACACTGTGCTGCTCTCTGTGCTAGTGAAGGGTAAATACACACTGTACAGCTCTCTGTGCTAGTGAAGAGTTAATACACAATGTGCTGCTCTCTGTGCTAGTGAAGGGTTAATACACACTGTGCTGCTCTCTGTGCTAGTGAAGGGTTAATACACACTGTGCTGCTCTCTGTGCTAGTGAAGGGTTAATACACACTGTGCTGCTCTCTGTGCTAGTGAAGGGTTAATACACACTGTGCTGCTCTCTGTGCTAGTGAAGGGTTAATACACACTGTGCTGCTGTCTGTGCTAGTGAAGGGTTAATACACACTGTGCTGCTCTCTGTGCTAGTGAAGGGTTAATACACACTGTGCTGCTCTCTGTGCTAGTGAAGGGTTAATACACACTGTGCTGCTCTCTGTGCTAGTGAAGAGTTAATGCACACTGTGCAGCTCTCTGTGCTTGTGAAGGGTTAATACACACTGTGCTGCTCTCTGTGCTAGTAAAGGGTTAATACATACTGTGCTGCTCTCTGTTCTAGTGAATGAATAGTACACACTGTGCAGCTTTCTGTGATAGTGAAGGGGTTAAAACACACTGCTGCTCTCTGTGCTAGTGAAGGGGTTAATACACACTGTGCTGCTCTCTGTGCCAGTGAAGGGTTAATATACACTATGCTGCTCTCTGTGATAGTAAAGGGTTAATACACACTGTGCTGCTCTCTGTACTAGTGATAGGTTAATACACACTGTGCTGCTCTCTGTGCTAGTGAAGGGTTAATACACACTGTGCTGCTCTCTGTGCTAGTGAAGGGTTAATACACACTGTGCTGCTCTCTGTGCTAGTGAAGGGTTAATACACACTGTGCTGCTCTCTGTGCTAGTGAAGGGTTAATACATACTGTCCTGCCCTCTGTGCTAGTAAAGGGTTAATACAGACTGTGCATCTCTCTGTGCTAGTGAAGGGTTAATACACACTGTACTGCTCTCTGTGCTAGTGAAGGGTTAATACATACTGTCCTGCTCTCTGTGCTAGTGAAGGGTTAATACACACTGTGCAGCTCTCTGTGCTAGTGAAGGGTTAATACAGACTGTGCATCTCTCTGTGCTAGTGAAGGGTTAATACAGACTGTGCATCTCTCTGTGCTAGTGAAGGGTTAATACACAATGTGATGCTATCTGTGCTAGTGAAGGGTTAATACACACTGTGCTCCTCTCTGTGCTAGTGAAGGGTTAATATGCACTATGCTGCTCTCTGTGCAAGTGAAGGGTTAATATGCACTGTGCAGCTTTCTGTTATAGTGAAGGGGTTAAAACACACTACTGCTCTCTGTGCTAGTGAAAAGGTTAATACACACTGTGCAGCTCTCTGTGCTAGTGAATGGGTTAATACACACTGTACAGCTCTCTGTGCCAGTGAAGGGTTAATACACACTATGCTGCTCTCTGTGCCAGTGAAGGGTTAATACACACTATGCTGCTCTCTGTGCTAGTAAAGGGTTAATACACACTGTGCTGCTCTCTGTGCTAGGGAAGGGTTAATACACACTGTGCTGCTCTCTGTGCTAGTGAAGGGTTAATACACACTGTGCTGCTCTATGTGCTAGTGAAGGGTTAATACACACTGTGCTGCTCTCTGTGCTAGTAAAGGGGTTAATACACACTGTGCTGCTCTCTGTACTAGTGATAGGGTTAATACACACTGTGCTGCTCTCTGTGCTAATGAAGGGTTAATACACACTGTGCTGCTCTCTGTTCTAGTGAAGGATTAATACACACTGTGCTGCTCTCTGTGCTAGTGAAGGGTTAATACACACTGTGCTGCTTTCTGTGCTAGTGAAGGGTTAATACACACTATGCTGCTCTCTGTGCTAGTAAAGGGTTAATACACACTGTGCTGCTTTCTGTGCTAGTGAAGGGTTAATACACACTGTGCTGCTCTCTGTGCTAATGAAGGGTTAATACACACTGTGCTGCTCTCTGTTCTAGTGAAGGATTAATACACACTGTGCTGCTCTCTGTGCTAGTGAAGGGTTAATACACACTTTTCGCTGCTCTCTGTGCTAGTGAAGGGTTAATACACACTGTGCTGCTCTCTGTGCTAGTGAAGGGTTAATACACACTGTGCTGCTCTCTGTGCTAGTGAAGGGTTAATACACACTACTGCTCTCTGTGATAGTGAAGGGTTAATACACACTGTGCAGCTCTCTGTGCTAGTGAAGGGTTAATACACACTGTGCAGCTCCCTGTGCCAGTGAAGGGTTAATACACACTGTGCTGCTCTCTGTGCTAGTGAAGGGTTAATACACACTGTGCTGCTCTCTGTGCTAGTGAAGGGTTAATACACACTACTGCTCTCTGTGATAGTGAAGGGTTAATACACACTGTGCAGCTCTCTGTGCTAGTGAAGGGTTAATACACACTGTGCAGCTCCCTGTGCCAGTGAAGGGTTAATACACACCGTGCTGCTTTCTGTGCTAGTGAAGGGTTAATACACACTGTGCTGCTCTCTGTGCTAGTGAAGGGTTAATACACACTGTGTTACTCTCTGTGCTAGTGAAGGGTTAATACACACTGTGCTGCTCTATGTGCTTGTGAGGGGTTAATACACACTGTGCTGCTCTCTGTGCTAGTGAAGGGTTAATACACACTGTGCTGCTATCTGTGCTAGTGAAGGGTTACTACACACTGTGCTGATCTCTGTACTAGTGAAGGGTTAATACACACTATGCTGCTCTCTGTGCTCATGAAGGGTTAATACACACTATGCTGCTCTCTGTGCTCATGAAGGGTTAATACAAACGGTGCTGCTTTCTATGCTTGTGAAGAATTAAAACACAATGTGCTGCTCTCTGTGCAAGTGAAGGGTTAATACACACTACTGCTCTCTGTGATAGTGAAGGGTTAATACACACTGTGCAGCTCTCTGTGCTAGTGAAGGGTTAATACACACTGTGCAGCTCCCTGTGCCAGTGAAGGGTTAATACACACCGTGCTGCTTTCTGTGCTAGTGAAGGGTTAATACACACTGTGCTGCTCTCTGTGCTAGTGAAGGGTTAATACACACTGTGTTACTCTCTGTGCTAGTGAAGGGTTAATACACACTGTGCTGCTCTATGTGCTTGTGAGGGGTTAATACACACTGTGCTGCTCTCTGTGCTAGTGAAGGGTTAATACACACTGTGCTGCTATCTGTGCTAGTGAAGGGTTACTACACACTGTGCTGATCTCTGTACTAGTGAAGGGTTAATACACACTATGCTGCTCTCTGTGCTCATGAAGGGTTAATACACACTATGCTGCTCTCTGTGCTCATGAAGGGTTAATACAAACGGTGCTGCTTTCTATGCTTGTGAAGAATTAAAACACAATGTGCTGCTCTCTGTGCAAGTGAAGGGTTAATACACACTGTACTGCTTTCTGTGCTAGTGAAGGGTTAATACATACTGTGCTGATTTCTGTGATAGTGAAGGGTTAATACACAATATGCAGCTCTCTGTGTTAATGAAGGGTTAATACACATTCTACTACTTCCTATGCTAGTGAAGGGGTTAAAACACTGCTGCTCTCTGTGCAAGTGAAGGGTCAATACACACTGTGCTGCTCTCTGTGCTAGTGAAGGGTTAATACACACTGTGTTGCTCTCTGTGCTAGTGAAGGGGTTAATACACACTGTACCCTCTGTGCTAGTGAAGGAGTTAATACACACTGTGCTGCTCTCTGTGCCAGTGAAGGGTTAATACATACTGTGCTGCTCTGTGTTCCAGTGAAGGGTTAATACACACTGCTGCTCTCTGTGGTAGTGAAGGGGTTAATACACACTGTGCTGCTCTCTGTGCTAGTGAAGGGTTAATACACACTGTGCTGCTCTCTGTGCCAGTGAATGGTTAATACACAATGTGCTGCTCTCTGTGCTAGTGAAGGGTTAATGCACACTGTGCAGCTCTCTGTACTAGTGAAGGGTTAATACACACTGTGCTGCTCTCTGTGCTAGTGAAGGGTTAGTATACACTGTGCTGCTCTCTGTGCTAGTGAGGGGTTAATACACACTGTGCTGCTCTCTGTGCTAGTGAAGGGTTAATACACACTGTGCTGCTCTCTGTGCTAGTGAAGGGTTAATACACAGTGTGCTGCTCTCTGTGCTAGTGAAGGGTTAATACACAGTGTGCTGCTCTCTGTGCTAGTGAAGGGTTAATACACACTGTGCTGCTCTCTGTACTAGTGAAGGGTTAATACACACTGTGCAGCTCTCTGTGCTAGTAAAGGGTTAATACACACTGTGCTGCTCTCTGTGCCAGTGAATGGTTAATACACAATGTGTTGCTCTCTGTGCTAGTGAAGGGTTAATACACACTGTGCTGCTCTCTGTGCTAGTGAAGGATTTATACACACTGTGCTGCTCTGTGCTAGTGAAGGGTTAATACACACTGTGCTGCTCTCTGTGCTAGTGAAGGGTTAATACACACTGTTCTGCTTTCTGTGCTAGTGAAGGGTTAATACACACTGTGCTGCTCTCTGTGCTAGTGAAGGGTTAATACACACTGTGCAGCTCTCTGTGCTAGTAAAGGGTTAATACACACTGTGCTGCTCTCTGTGCCAGTGAATGGTTAATACACACTGTGCTGCTCTCTGTGCTAGTGAAGGGTTAGTACACACTGTGCAGCTATCTGTGCTAGTGAAGGGTTAATACACACTGTGCTGCTCTCTGTGCTAGTGAAGGGTTAATACACACTGTGCTGCTCTCTGTGCTAGTGAAGGATTAGTACACACTGTGCTGCTCTCTGTGCTAGTGAGGGGTTAATACACACTGTGCTGCTCTCTGTGTTAGTGAAGGGTTAATACACACTGTGCTGCTCTCTGTGCTAGTGAAGGGTTAATACACAGTGTGCTGCTCTCTCTGCTAGTGAAGGGTTAATACACACTGTGCTGCTCTCTGTGCTAGTGAAGGGTTAATACACACTGTGCAGCTCTCTGTGCTAGTAAAGGGTTAATACACACTGTGCTGCTCTCTATGCCAGTGAATGGTTAATACACAATGTGTTGCTCTCTGTGCTAGTGAAGGGTTAATACACACTGTGCTGCTCTCTGTGCTAGTGAAGGGTTAATACACACTGTGCTGCTCTCTGTGCTAGTGAAGGGTTAATACACACTGTGCTGCTCTCTGTGCTAGTGAAGGATTAATACACACTGTGCTGCTCTGTGCTAGTGAAGGGTTAATACACACTGTTCTGCTTACTGTGCTAGTGAAGGGTTAATACACACTGTTGCTCTCTGTGCTAGTGAAGGGTTAATACACACTGTGCTGCTCTCAGTGCTAGTGAAGGGTTAATACACACTGTGCAGCTCTCTGTGCTAGTAAAGGGTTAATACAAACTGTGCTGCTCTCTGTGCTAATGAAGGGTTAATACACACTGTGCTGCTCTCTGTTCTAGTGAAGGGTTAATACACACTGTGCTGCTCTCTGTGCTAGTGAAGGGTTAATACATACCGTGCTGCTCTCTGTGCTAGTGAAGGGTTAATACATACCGTGCTGCTCTCTGTGCTAGTGAAGGGTTAATACACACTGTGCTGCTCTATGTGCTAGTGAAGGGTTAATACACACTGTGCTGCTCTCTCTACGTTGTTTGGCGCTCTGATATCCAATCTTAAACTTGTGAAGAATTAAAACACAATGTGCTGCTTTCTGTGCTAGTGAAGGGTTAATACATACTGTGCTGATTTCTGTGATAGTGAAGGGTTAATACACAATATGCAGCTCTCTGTGTTAATGAAGGGTTAATACACATTCTACTACTTTCTATGCTAGTGAAGGGGTTAAAACACTGCTGCTCTCTGTGCAAGTGAAGGGTCAATACACACTGTGCTGCTCTCTGCGCTAGTGAAGGGTTAATACACACTGTGTTGCTCTCTGTGCTAGTGAAGGGGTTAATACACACTGTACCCTCTGTGCTAGTGAAGGAGTTAATACACATTCTACTACTTTCTATGCTAGTGAAGGGGTTAAAACACTGCTGCTCTCTGTGCAAGTGAAGGGTCAATACACACTGTGCTGCTCTGTGTGCCAGTGAAGGGTTAATACACACTGCTGCTCTCTGTGCTAGTGAAGGGGTTAATACACACTGTGCTGCTCTCTGTGCTAGTGAAGGGTTAATACACACTGTGCTGCTCTCTGTGCTAGTGAAGGGTTAATACACACTGTGCTGCTCTCTGTGCTAGTGAAGGGTTAATACACACTGTGCTGCTCTCTGTGCTAGTGAAGGGTTAATACACACTGTGCTGCTCTCTGTGCTAGTGAAGGGTTAATACACACTGTGCTGCTCTCTGTGCTAGTGAAGGGTTAATACACAGTGTGCTGCTCTCTGTGCTAGTGAAGGGTTAATAAACACTGTGCTGCTCTCTGTGCTAGTGAAGGGTTAATACACACTGTGCTGCTCTCTGTGCTAGTAAAGGGTTAATACACACTGTTCTGCTTTCTGTGCTAGTGAAGGGTTAATACACACTGTTGCTCTCTGTGCTAGTGAAGGTTTAATACACACTGTGCTGCTCTCTGTGCTAGTGAAGGGTTAATACACACTGTGCAGCTCTCTGTGCTAGTAAAGGGTTAATACACACTGTGCTGCTCTCTGTGCTAGTGAAGGGTTAATACACACTGTGCTGGTCTCTGTGCTAGTGAAGGGTTAATACACACTGTGCTGCTCTCTGTGCCAGTGAATGGTTAATACACACTGTGCAGCTCTCTGTGCTAGTGAAGGGTTAATACACACTGTGCTGTTCTCTGTGCTAGTAAAGGGTTAATACACACTGTGCTGCTCTCTGTGCTAGTGAAGGGTTAATACACACTGTGCTGATCTCTGTGCTAGTGAAGGTTTAGTACACACTGTGCTGCTCTCTGTGCTAGTGAAGGGTTAGTACACACTGTGCTGATCTCTGTGCTAGTGAAGGGTTAATACACACTGTGCTGCTCTCTGTGCTAGTGAGGGGTTAATACACACTGTGCTGCTCTCTGTGCTAGTGAAGGGTTAATACACACTGTGCTGCTCTCTGTGCTAGTGAAGGGTTAATACACACTGTGCTGCTCTCTGTACTAGTGAAGGGTTAATACACACTGTGCAGCTCTCTGTGCTAGTAAAGGGTTAATACACACTGTGCTGCTCTCTGTGCCAGTGAATGGTTAATACACACTGTGCTGCTCTCTGTGCCAGTGAATGGTTAATACACACTGTGCTGCTCTCTGTGCCAGTGAATGGTTAATACACACTGTGTTGCTCTCTGTGTTAGTGAAGGGTTAATACACACTGTGCTGCAATCTGTGCTAGTGAAGGATTAATACACACTGTGCTGCTTTCTGTGCTAGTGAAGGGTTAATACACACTGTTGCTCTCTGTGCTAGTGAAGGGTTAATACACACTGTTCTGCTCTCTGTGCTAGTGAAGGGTTAATACACACTGTGCAGCTCTCTGTGCTAGTAAAGGGTTAATACACACTGTGCTGCTCTCTGTGCCAGTGAATGGTTAATACACACTGTGCAGCTCTCTGTGCTAGTGAAGGGTTAATACACACTGTGCTGTTCTCTGTGCTAGTAAAGGGTTAATACACACTGTGCTGCTCTCTGTACTAGTGAAGGGTTAATACACAGTGTGCTGCTCTCTGTGCTACTGAAGGGTTAATACACACTGTGCTGCAATCTGTGCTAGTGAAGGATTAATACACACTGTGCTGCTTTCTGTGCTAGTGAAGGGTTAATACACACTGTTGCTCTCTGTGCTAGTGAAGGGTTAATACACACTGTTCTGCTCTCTGTGCTAGTGAAGAGTTAATACACACTGTGCAGCTCTCTGTGCTAGTAAAGGGTTAAAACACACTGTGCTGCTCTCTGTGCTAGTGAAGGGTTAATACACACTGTGCTGCTTTCTGTGCTAGTGAAGGGTTAATACACACTGTGCTGCTCTCTGTGCTAGTGAAGGGTTAATACACACTGTGCTGCTCTCTGTGCTAGTGAAGGGTTAATACACACTGTGCAGCTCTCTGTGCTAGTGAAGGGTTAATACACACTGTGCTGCTCTCTGTGCTAGTGAAGGGTTAATACACACTGTGCTGCTCTCTGTGCTAGTGAAGGGTTAATACACACTGTGCTGCTCTCTGTGCTAGTGAAGGGTTAATACACACCGTGCTGCTCTCTGTGCTAGTGAAGGGTTAATACATACTGTCCTGCTCTCTGTGCTAGTGAAGGGTTAATACAGACTGTGCATCTCTCTGTGCTAGTGAAGGGTTAATACACACTGTGCTGCTCTCTGTGCTAGTGAAGGTTTAATACATACTGTCCTGCTCTCTGTGCTAGTGAAGGGTTAATACACACTGTGCAGCTCTCTGTGCTAGTGAAGGGTTAATACAGACTGTGCATCTCTCTGTGCTAGTGAAGGGTTAATACAGACTGTGCATCTCTCTGTGCTAGTGAAGGGTTAATACACAATGTGATGCTATCTGTGCTAGTGAAGGGTTAATACACACTGTGCTCCTCTCTGTGCTAGTGAAGGGTTAATATGCACTATGCTGCTCTCTGTGCAAGTGAAGGGTTAATATGCACTGTGCAGCTTTCTGTTATAGTGAAGGGGTTAAAACACACTACTGCTCTCTGTGCTAGTGAAAAGGTTAATACACACTGTGCAGCTCTCTGTGCTAGTGAATGGGTTAATACACACTGTACAGCTCTCTGTGCCAGTGAAGGGTTAATACACACTATGCTGCTCTCTGTGCCAGTGAAGGGTTAATACACACTATGCTGCTCTCTGTGCTAGTAAAGGGTTAATACACACTGTGCTGCTCTCTGTGCTAGGGAAGGGTTAATACACACTGTGCTGCTCTCTGTGCTAGTGAAGGGTTAATACACACTGTGCTGCTCTATGTGCTAGTGAAGGGTTAATACACACTGTGCTGCTCTCTGTGCTAGTAAAGGGGTTAATACACACTGTGCTGCTCTCTGTACTAGTGATAGGGTTAATACACACTGTGCTGCTCTCTGTGCTAATGAAGGGTTAATACACACTGTGCTGCTCTCTGTTCTAGTGAAGGATTAATACACACTGTGCTGCTCTCTGTGCTAGTGAAGGGTTAATACACACTGTGCTGCTTTCTGTGCTAGTGAAGGGTTAATACACACTATGCTGCTCTCTGTGCTAGCAAAGGGTTAATACACACTGTGCTGCTTTCTGTGCTAGTGAAGGGTTAATACACACTGTGCTGCTCTCTGTGCTAATGAAGGGTTAATACACAATGTGTG
>NW_026511859.1:0-33220 GCF_027579735.1 Bombina bombina
ATCTTAGAATTTAATCTATATGCCTCAGATTCGATGTGGAGTCCTGTCGCTCTCTGGAATCAATTTAGATTAGGGTTAGCCGAAACCCTCAAGGATGAATTAGCCCGTATAGACCTACCTCCTACTTTGGAAGCCTTGATGAGGGTTACGACCCAAATTGACAGAAGACTCCGCGAGAGGAGACATGAGAGATATCACACCGAAAGCTCACCAAAACCTATTTCATCTTCAGCACGTAATCCTCCCTTGAGCCCTTCTTCACACTCTGTTCCCATGGAAATTGGGGTTGTTCGAGTTCCCATCACTCCAGCGGAAAGATTTCGGAGGAAAACACATAACCTGTGTATGTATTGTGCTGATGACTCACATACCATACAAGAATGCCCACTCTTATTAAAGAACAAGAAAAGTAAGTGTATTTCTATTAAATCAACTCACCTTCAGCATAATCAAATAACTTATTGTGGGTTATCCCTTGTTTTACAGTGGGACCACAAAAGACTTCCTACTGATGCCATCGTGGATTCTGGTGCTTTTGGGAACTTTATCGATTCCGGTCTAGTTAATTCCAATAAAATACCCCTTGTCTTGAAATCAAAACCACTTGTCAGAGTTATTGATGGGTCTACTGTTACCACTGGTCCCATAACCCATCATACTATACCACTAGAAGTCATAATTAAAGAGGGCCATATAGAACATATTTCGTTTGATGTCCTACCCTCACCACACTTCCCGGTAGTCATGGTTACAACAACATGAACCTAGCATAACCTGGTCGTCTTCAAAAATTTGTTTTAACTCAGATTATTGCCTTAATACTTGTTTTTCCAAACAGTGTCTTCTACAAACTACTTCAGTACTTCCAGTTCTACCTCCTGATTATATCGATTTCACTGATGTCTTCAGCAAATCAGAAGCAGAGAACCTGCCTCCCCATAGGACCTACGACTGCCCGATACAATTACAGCCAGGAGCCACTATTCCTTTCGGACATGTTTATCCATTAAATCAACCCGAACTACAACACCTCAAGACCTACTTAGAGGACAACATAAAGAAAGGTTTTATCAGACCATCAACCTCCCCAGCAGGCGCAGGGATGTTCTTCGTCACGAACAAGGATGGCACTCTCCGGCCCATTATAGATTATCGGGAGTTAAATAAGAGAACAATAAAAAACCGGTATCCCCTACCTTTGATCCCGGAGTTGATCGAACGCCTCTCAGAAGCCACCATTTACACAAAACTCGACCTCAGAGGGGCATATAATCTAATCCGTATCCGCGAAGGTGACGAATGGCTCACAGCGTTTAGAACGAGATATGGGTTATATGAATATCTTGTGATGCCATTCGGCCTTTGCAACGCCCCGGCAACTTTCCAACATTTTATAAATTATGTTTTTCGAGATTTGTTGGATAGTTGCGTTGTGGTATACCTGGATGACATCCTTATATTTTCCAAATCTCTCACAGAACACAGAAAACATGTTAGATGGGTGCTGTCCCGACTACGTGTCCATAAACTGTACGCCAAGTTAGAGAAGTGTCAATTCCATTGCTCTCAGATCTCGTTCTTGGGCTATGAGATTTCACCACAGGGCATAAGTATGCAACATAAGAAAGTGGAAACTCTTCTAGACTGGCCGCAACCCAAGAATAAGAAGGAACTCCAAATATTTTTTGGGTTCTCAAACTATTACCATAAGTTCATCAAAGGGTTCTAAAAGGTTGCAAGACCACTTACTCAACCTACTAGCAACTCCAAACCGTTCAGTTGGACCGATGAAGCATCTTCTGCCTTTGATTTCCTCAAAGCCAGTTTCTCAAGTGCCCCTATACTGCGGTTTCCAGATTTGATCTTACAATTTGTTTTAGAAGTTGACTCTTCCGACTTTGCTACTGGAGCTGTTTTGTCTCAGAGACAATCTCCTTCCGAACCACTGCATCCGGTCTCCTTCTTCTCCAAAATTATGAGTTCAGCGGAGATGAACTACTCCATAGGAGATAAAGAACTTTTAGCGATACGCAGAGCTTTGGAAAATTGGAGACATCTCCTAGAAGGAGCTAAATTCCCCATAACCATCTACACCGATCACAAGAACCTACAGTATTTACAGTCTAACAAAACACTCTCTGCTAGACAAGTCCGTTGGTGCTTATTTTTCTCCAGGTTTGACTTTCACATCATCTACCGTCCTGCAAATAAAAATGGTAAGGCAGATGCCCTATCCAGAATTTATACAAAACCAACTTCTCAGTTCAACACCACTTCAATCATACCGAGTGAGCGGTTCATTACCCTCTCTACTTCTCTACTGAAAGAGATTCAAGATTCCTACGCTACCGACAAAGACCTACCACTCCAAAGACTGACGCAAAAATCGGGTACTTATTATTTTGAAGATAAGATTTATGTCTCTCCCAGCTTAAGATCAGCACTATTAAGGGAACATCATGACTCACCATTTTCCGGACACCCTGGAGTAAACCGAACAATAGATCTTATACAAATCTCCATGGATTTTATTGTCGACCTACCGCCTTCCAGGAGACATACTACCATCTTAGTCATAATCGACATGTTTACAAAAATGGGACATTTCATTCCATATCATAAATTACCTACCTCTGTTGAAACTGCTAACTTATTTCTTGAAAACATAATAAAACTCCATGGAACACCGGCCAGAATAATCACGGACAGAGGTACGCAATTTACCTCCAGGTTTTGGAAGAAATTATGTTCTCTATTACAGATAAACCACAGATATACTACTTCATTCCATCCACAGACCAATGGCCAAACTGAACGTCTGAATCAGTGGCTTGAGGAATATCTCAGATGTTATTGCAACCAACAGCAAAATGATTGGGTGAATTATTTACCCATGGCCGAACTCGCTTACAACAGCCTAAAGAATTCTTCAACAAAACTATCTCCATTTTTTGCCTCTTATGGATATCACCCCACATTTCACATTAACTCAGACGTATCTTCTACTTCCCCTCATTTAGAAGATTACAGCAGACAACTTATTGATGGCTTTTCTACTATCACCCAGAATATTCAAAAGGCTCAAGAAAGCCAAAAACACTATTACGATTTCCGAAGAAGAACTCCCCCATCATATACCATAGGGGACAGAGTCTGGCTCTCCACAAAAAACTTGCGTCTGCAGGTGCCATCCAAGAAATTAGCTTCCCGTTTTATAGGACCATTCCATGTGAGTCGTATTGTAAATGAAAATGCTGTCACGTTGGATTTACCTCCTCAAATTAAAGTTCATCCCACATTTCATGTCTCGTTACTCAAACCTTATAGACCGACTAGAAACACTGAATCAGTATTACCACCTACATTGTCCCCTGGAGAAACTGACACTTACGAAGTGAAATCACTATTAGATTCCAGATACCGGGGTTCCGTTTTGGAATACTTAGTGAGATGGAAGAACTATCCTCCTGAGGATGATACCTGGGAACCGGCTTCCAATCTGAACGCTCCACGTCTCGTGTCTCTATTTCATAGACGGAATCCGGACCGTCCTGCACCTCGAGGTGTGGGACAGCTCGCTTGAGGAGGGGGTGATGTCAGAGCCTGTACCTTTTAGGACCCAGCGCAGTTTCACCTTGTCCTGCCTACCTAACTAATAAAACACCTGAGATCACAGGCCTCTGTGCTTAGTATTTTGTATAGCAGTTTCAGAGCTGCTGTTTCTCTAAGCTCTCTAAACATTTTGGATTACAAATATTCTACAGCTTTTTCTAACAACTGAAGAGTTATCTTTAACACTTCCTTCTGCATCTATCTGATGTCTTGCATGCAATAAGGAACTTTGTATTTTGGACAGTTCAACTACTTATAAACCTTCTGGAGTCCGTTAACCCTGACTGTTAATATTGTTATTCCTCCTTTTCAGCAGCAAGGACATACCTACACTCAATCTGGTAACTGTGCAGGAACAGACAGGACTATTTCACTCTGTCTCACTACCTAACAGCTAACCGCAATTCCGCAGCTTTACCTGCTTCACTGACAACTCCTCTCACTCAGCGGACAGCACGGAAGTCAGACGCAGTAGCACACAAGCGCTTAGGAGAAGCGTTACACACAGGGACAACTCCTGCAATCTCTGTAATAGCTCAGCCACAGGAATACCTAGCACAGCATCCGTTGTCACAGTAAGAGTATTATCTAATAGACTATACTTATAACAAGAAGTTTCTCCAACATAGGTGTGTCCGGTCCACGGCGTCATCCTTACTTGTGGGATATTCTCTTCCCCAACAGGAAATGGCAAAGAGCCCAGCAAAGCTGGTCACATGATCCCTCCTAGGCTCCGCCTACCCCAGTCATTCTCTTTGCCGTTGTACAGGCAACATCTCCACGGAGATGGCTTAGAGTTTTTTAGTGTTATCAAAGCGAGGGTTCTCAGATTCTGTTATTAATACTCTTGTTCAGGCCTGAAAGCCTGTAACCAGAAAAATTACCACATAATTTGGTATATCTGTTGGTGTGAATCTGCAGGATTCCCTTGGGACAAGGTTAAGATTCCTAAGAGTCTATCCTTCCTTCGAGAAGGATTGGAAAAAGGATTATCTGCAAGTTCCTTGATGGGACAGATTTCTGCCTTGTCTGTGTTACTTCACAAAAAGCTGGCAGCTGTGCCAGATGTTCTAGCCTTTGTTCAGGCTCTGGTTAGAATCAAGCCTGTTTACAAAATTTTGACTCCTCCTTGGAGTCTCAACCTAGTTCTTTCAGTTCTTCAGGGGGTTCCGTTTGAACCCTTACATTCCGTTGATATTAAGTTATTATCTTGGAAAGTTTTGTTTTTGGTTGCAATTCTTCTGCTAGAAGAGTTTCAGAATTATCTGCTCTGCAGTGTTCTTCTCCTTATCTGGTGTTCCATGCAGATAAGGTGGTTTTGCGTACTAAACCTGGTTTTCTTCCAAAAGTTGTTTCTAACAAAAACATTAACCAGGAGATAGTTGTGCCTTCTTTGTGTCCTAATCCAGTTTCAAAGAAGGAACGTTTGTTGCACAACTTGGATGTAGTTCGTGCTCTCAAATTTTACTTAGCAGCTACTAAGGATTTCAGACAAACTTTGTCTTTGTTTGTTGTTTATTCTGGTAAACGGAGAGGTCAAAAAGCAACTTCTACCTCTCTCTCCTTCTGGATTAAAAGCATTATCCGATTGGCTTATGAGACTGCCGGACGGCAGCCTCCTGAAAGAATCACAGCTCACTCCACTAGGGCTGTGGCTTCCACATGGGCCTTCAAGAACGAGGCTTCTGTTGATCAGATATGTAAGGCAGCGACTTGGTCTTCACTGCACACTTTTTCTAAATTTTACAAATTTGATACTTTTGCTTCTTCTGAGGCTATTTTTGGGAGAAAGGTTTTGCAAGCCGTGGTGCCTTCCATTTAGGTGACCTGATTTGCTCCCTCCCTTCATCCGTGTCCTAAAGCTTTGGTATTGGTTCCCACAAGTAAGGATGACGCCGTGGACCGGACACACCTATGTTGGAGAAAACAGAATTTATGTTTACCTGATAAATTACTTTCTCCAACGGTGTGTCCGGTCCACGGCCCGCCCTGGTTTTTTTAATCAGGTCTGATAATTTATTTTCTTTAACTACAGTCACCACGGTAACATATGGTTTCTCCTATGCAAATATTCCTCCTTAACGTCGGTCGAATGACTGGGGTAGGCGGAGCCTAGGAGGGATCATGTGACCAGCTTTGCTGGGCTCTTTGCCATTTCCTGTTGGGGAAGAGAATATCCCACAAGTAAGGATGACGCCGTGGACCGGACACACCGTTGGAGAAAGTAATTTATCAGGTAAACATAAATTCTGTTTTTCCTTACTGTGTTGTAAAGTAATTTCAGTCAGATTCCTGCCTAACGGTTGCTCTTGCTTCTAATAGAGACTATTTCTAATACTAAGTTAATTCTAACTTTCTTAAAACCCTTTTGGGGATTCAAAGACTAAATTCATTTCCCTGCTGCAGTTTGCACTTTTCCCATAGTGCATCTTGGCATGGAGCTGATACAAAACTAATCTATTTGCATATAGATATATACAATTACAGTCTTAAATTCTGCAGTTGTGCTCCTAAACCATTTAGCACATTATTTGCTCTAAGAGAATATTAGAGTAACATTACAACTACTGTGCTCTAAAGTACACTAACACCCATAAACTACCTATGCACCCCTAAACAGAGGCCCCCCCACATCGCCGCCACTATATTTAAATTTTTTAACCCCTAATCTGCCGTTCCGTACACCGCCGCCACTTACGTTATCCCTATGTACCCCTAATCTGCTGCCCCTAACACCGCCGACCCCTATATTATATTTATTAACCCCTAATCTGCCCCCCACAACGTCGCCGCCAGCTACCTACAATAATTAACCCCTAATTTGCCGACCGGAGCTCACCGCTAGTATAATAAATGTATTAACCCCTAATCCGCCTCACTCCCGCCTCAATAACCCTATAATAAATAGTATTAACCCCTAATCTGCTGACCGGAGTTCACCGCTACTCTAATAAATGGATTAACCCCTAAAGCTAAGTCTAACACTAACACCCCCCTAAGTTAAATATAATTTAAATCTAACGAAATAAATTAACTCTTATTATATAAATTATTCCTATTTAAAGCTAAATACTTACCTGTAAAATAAATCCTAATATAGCTACAATATAAATTATGATATATTTATGCTTTATAAGAGAGATTCCATAGTAACTGCAATAAGGTTACTACCTATATAGACAGGGATTTCAGCACATCTTTTTAAACCGCTGAAACAATTGTCCAGCTCCGCTTAATAGCGGTAGTTGGATACTGCCCTCATTTACCACTCACCTGTAGGCCATCACAAGAGTATCTCTGATAAACAAAGTAAAGTAAAATATAATTAGAACTCATGAACCAATAAAACAGAGAAGCGTTGGTTGGGAAATGTCTAAGCACAGATTTAGCTGCAATTTATTAATTAAATGAGAATCACATAAAGCAGCATTATAAATAATCCAACTGTGAGCTAGCTGAACTGACAACACCTCCACTAGTGGGTGGTTACGAGCAAAGCGTAAAATCTGCCACCATAGTGAACCATGAGGATCTATGTCAGTAAAGTAGCCTGCAAGAGCATACACAAAATCACATTAGCAATACATCCATATGTGTGGGAATGTCTCCCAGTATTGTGCACAATACTTAAACAACCAATCAATAACAGGTTAATTCCAATCTAAATAAATAAAGACTTTTAGGCTGTAAAGGGAAATACCACAACTCCAGTAATAGCGGACACCACCAATATAATTAAAGGTATCAGGCGTCTTGTTATAGTGAATCTGGATCTATGTGCGTATAACCCAGTTTTACAGGTTGATTGGATTTTCCATAAAATTAATGGTATGTTAACAATGGTTGCGTTTATTCAGGCTATCAAATAGCAAGGAGAGGCTATGGGAAAGAGGATTAACAACTCCAGTATTCAGCGGGCACCACCAATATTAAAAAGGTAACAGGTGTCATGAATGTTAGTATCCCTGGATCTATGTTAACGATCCCCCAAAGCCTTTTATTGTTATCTGTCACAGTAAGATAGCAAATACATAAGACGGTTTGTACAAATTAAAGTAATAAAGCAGTGTATTATTTGGACAATTGTTTCAGCGGTTTAAAAAGATGTGCTGAAATCCCTGTCTATATAGGTAGTAACCTTATTGCGGTTACTATGGAATCTCTCTTATAAAGCATAAATATATAATTACTTTAAGGGTCTGCACATCATAATTTTTTCCTTCATAAAAGGTTTTCTCACCTGGGCGTTGCCTTTTAGCTTAAGGTAAAGATACAAACTTTAGGCCTTACCAGCCTCCCTATCCCATTTATATTTTTAATACAATTTAAAGTCTACTTGGTGGACACCTACTGTACTTTCCTATTAGGTGAGTCTGGTACTAATAATTATTATTATCAGTTAGTGTTTACTCTTTTCGTTTACCTACTCACCTGTGTCCCTCCTGGAGTCTTCTCTCTAAACAATAGATGGTCTAATATCACTTTGGGTGACATATATACTTATTTAAAGAAAACTTCTGTTATAACTAATTTAAAATCAGAGGATTGAGTAAAGTTCTAAATATGGCTTTTGTTGTATCGGATGAACAATGGGAAGCTGAATTAGGTGAATCCCTTCAACACAATATTAATCTTGATGGAGATGATTATACCAACATCTATGGGGCTTTTAAAAAATACAAAAACCTATTAACAAAACAAATACGAATGAGAGCTGAGATATATAGCCTAGAAAACTATATAAAACAAAAAATTGTACCTAGGGGATTACGATTACATCTAGACCCAGGTATGCATATGAGGGATGATGATGAGGAAGGAGAAAACTTCCTGGAGGACTGGAATGAGAGACTTTCAGAGTGCTCTCTTGACCTGATGCAAAAAATGGTTAATAAGGATATTAAAAAATTGGATAAAATTAAAATTGAAATAGACGAAACTCTAAGAGTAGTCAATTCATTCGAGGGTGACTCAAAATTCTCAAAACTAAATGAAGAAACAAAAGATTTAGTTTCTAAATTACAACAAGAAATTAAGCAAAGAAAATGTAGGAAATTGGGTCGTGACCAAGACGATTATAAAAGAAACCAAGTATATACTTACTACTTAAATAAAAATTCCTATGATTCAGGGACAGACTGTTCTGATGCTGAAGGGGATAATAAATTATCAAAAAACGAGGGGGCAAAAGGACAAGTAAAAAAGAAAGGAAACGAGGAGGGAGGAAAAGACACAGAACTAAATCTAAACCCCCAGGATCTACCCAGAGAACGGGGCAGACCCCAGAGAAGGGGGAGGAATACGAGGAGAAGAGTAGGGTCGAGGATGAGAACCCGTCGAGACTACAGGGGGGACTATTGATAGATCCCCCCAATAATAGTAATGATGAATTACAAATAGTTAACCTATCCTCTTTCCCTCTTAACAACGCCCATATAAGCCTTCTAAAAAAGGGCTTAACATTTTGTCCAACAAACCCATTGGATAAATTTACTGTGATAAAAGATCTTAATCTCTTTGCTCGCAAGGTAGTTTTGTCTTCCATAATGAGGGGGAGACAAACCAACACTTCTGATTTAGACTGTGTTGAATACAACATTGATAAAGAAGATACTTTAGCTATCTCTAATCTTGTACAATTACTTGATTCCAATGAACCTCCGGACGATATCCCCATTCTGGAGACTCAAGAAAGGCAACAGACAAGCCTTACAGTACCAATTGACTCAGGTTTAAAAAGAAAATCTGAATACATGCCTCCCTTAATGCTAGTTCCTGCGGTACATCTCTTTGTTAAAGAGGTAGAAAGGGAAATTAATAAAATTACCTTTCATGGTAAAAGTAAAAATAACCTTAATTTTAATGAAAGGCGAGCCCTGTCAGAACTGATGAACAAATCAGGAATCATTATAAAGCAGGCGGAGAAAGGGGGTACCCTAGTCATTATGGAGGAGTCTCTTTACATAAAAGAAGTTAAAAAACAATTAAGAAATAAAGAACAATATCAACTGTTATCAACCAATCCCATTGAATCAATACAAGCCAATCTCCTACACCTACTAAATGGTGCAAGAAAAAACAGCATTATTAGTAAAAGTGAATGGAGGTATCTATATACGAAGTTCCCCAGAGTTCCAGTATTCTATTGCATTCCCAAATTGCATAAAAACTTACGAGAACCTCCCGGGAGACCTATTATCTCGGGCATTGGGAGCATTACTGAGAACCTGGGGAACTACGTTGATCAGTTTTTGAAACCATTTCTACTCACTCTGACCTCCTATGTGAAGGACACCAGTGACCTACTTAGGAAGCTGGACGGCCAAGAAGTAGAGCAGGATACAATCCTGGTCTCCCTGGATGTGGAAGGACTTTACTCTTCAATCCCACATGATGTGGGTTTAAGAGCAGCGAGATTATTTCTGGAAAGTCGAGTCCCAGCATACCAAAAACACACAGAGTTTGTGTTAACGCTACTTGAATTTGTGTTGAAAAATAACGTATTCTCATTTGATAAAAAATTCTACAAGCAAATCAGAGGCACAGCGATGGGGGCAACATGTGCCCCATCCTATGCTTGCCTCCACCTTGGTCTATGGGAAACTGAAATAGTGTTCAATGAATTACAAAATTGGATTGAAGAACACGTCCTTATATGCTTAAGGTATGTGGACGATGTCTTCCTCCTTTGGAGGGGGACAGAAGACTCTTTAAAAGAATTTGTTAAGGTGCTTAACACAAATAGCTATAACATCTTCTTGACTTTTGATCTAAATGCTAATGAACTCACTTTCTTGGATGTAAAAATCAAGAAAGAAGGAAAAAACCTGGCCACTGAAATATTCCGTAAGGCCACTGCTGCTAACAATATCTTAGAAGCATCTAGTCACCACCCAAAAACCCTAATAAGAGGTATCCCTGTAGGACAATTTTGACGCCTAAGACGTAACTGCTCAAGCCTAAACAAATTTGATGAACATGCGATACAAATGACTAACAGATTTGAAAATAGAGGTTACTCTAAACGGAACCTGAATTATGCTCGAAATAGAGCTAGGAGAACAGATAGAGATATGTTACTCTATAAGTCTAAACAGAAAACTGAAGAATCGAAAGTGCATTTTGTAACCCAATTTAACTGTCATTGGGAGAAAATTCGCACTATCTTAGATGAAAAATGGCAGTTTCTCAAAGCTGATGAGACAATAAGAAAAATTGTGGGAGATAAACCCTCTCTGGTTCCCAGGAGGGCCTCAAACCTAAAGGATAAATTGGTCATAAGCCACTTTATAAAAAGTTCAAGTGAGAAAGATTGGTTGGAGGAGCACAGAAAAATAAAGGGATGCTATAGATGTGGACACAGCGTGTTCTGTAAATTTATTGTACGTACAAAAACTTTTTCCACATCTTCCACCATTTACCAAATTAAACAGTTTATCAACTGTAAAACTGAGAATGTAATCTATCTACTGTCCTGTAGCTGCCCGACCTACTATGTAGGAAAAACAAGACGAATGTTGAAAGATAGGGTCTCTGAACACAGAGACGACATCAAGGCAGCAGAAGAGGGTGAAATAAGAAGTGGAGTGGCACTCCACTTCATGAAATTTCATAAATGCAATCCTTTAGACTTAAGGGTAATAGGCATTGAATCATGCTCCCTTTTTGGTAGAGGGGGTGATATTGATAACGTACTTCTCAAGAAGGAAACTGAATGGATGTACAAGTTACAGACCGTAATACCAAAAGGACTTAATGAGAAATTTGAATTTGCTTCATTTCTCAAATAAGGTTCCTTACTTGACATCCCTTAAAAACTATACCTAATAATTTCCATCCTTCCGATTTTATATATACTCACTATCATGACTTTTAGATATACTCAATTCTTTGTAACAAATTTACTATTATTTTTAAAACTAAACAAAAAAAATAAAAAATAAAAAATGAAATTATGTAACTACACCGAAGTATTTCAATGCACCCTAATGATGTTTCCTAAATAAAAACAAAAAAAGCAACATTTTTGTTCCTATATTAGATACACATGAACCAATCTTTAGACTATCTACATATACAGAGATCCTTTCTGTTGATATTTAGTCTGAAGGCCTTGATTGATTAATGTTCGGTACATTGCGTAAGTATTTCTTGTAAAGATACTAGATCATTGGATCTCAACACTGCTATTTTGTAAATATGACCTATTTCAGTTTACTAACAAACTGATTCACTGTATATATATATCACTTTTTCCTCTACTTTAAACAAAAAAGAGGGCTGCGGCTCACTTATGGATTCCTATTGGCCATTATTACTGTCCATATCCACCTATGAGCCGAAAGAAGGCTGTTCTTAATACGGTTGCCTTTAGAATCGGCATCCGCTTTTGCCTTGAGGAAACCCCTATGACTACTGACAGTCACGTGGGGGGTGAAACGCGCGTCGGCAGTGACGTGAGGAGCGGAGGTGGACATGTCTGTTGGACAGATAGCTGTTAGCGTCCACGCTGTTTAAAATCCTGTATCACGGAGAAATGAAGCAAGTTGATCCAGTCTACACTGAAACAACGCTGGGATATCTAACCACCTAAAGCAGAAGATACGGTTGTATTACAAGTATAAAGTCTTAACTTTGACACACCAGTCCGCAACTCTTTACTATACCGGAAGGTTTTGGATGCACTGTGTATAAACACGGATTTACTTTGCAGGACAATTTGAATTTTGGACACTGAAATTCTGTTTATGGGTGTCAAATAATACACTGCTTTATTACTTTAATTTGTACAAACCGTCTTATGTATTTGCTATCTTACTGTGACAGATAACACTAAAAGGCTTTGGGGGAGCGTTAACATAGATCCAGGGATACTAACATTCATGACACCTGTTACCTTTTTAATATTGGTGGTGCCCGCTGAATACTGGAGTTGTTAATCCTCTTTCCCATAGCCTCTCCTTGCTATTTGATAGCCTGAATAAACGCAACCATTGTTAACATACCATTAATTTTATGGAAAATCCAATCAGCCTGTAAAACTGGGTTATACGCACATAGATCCAGATTCACTATAACAAGACGCCTGATACCTTTAATTATATTGGTGGTGTCCGCTATTACTGGAGTTGTGGTATTTCCCTTTACAGCCTAAAAGTCTTTATTTATTTAGATTGGAATTAACCTGTTATTGACTGGTTGTTTAAGTATTGTGCACAATACTGGGAGACATTCCCACACATATGGATGTATTGCTAATGTGATTTTGTGTATGCTCTTGCAGGCTACTTTACTGACATAGATCCTCATGGTTCACTATGGTGGCAGATTTTACGCTTTGCTCGTAACCACCCACTAGTGGAGGTGTTGTCAGTTCAGCTAGCTCACAGTTGGATTATTTATAATGCTGCTTTATGTGATTCTCATTTAATTAATAAATTGTACAGCTAAATCTGTGCTTAGACATTTCCCAACCAACGCTTCTCTGTTTTATTGGTTCATGAGTTCTAATTATATTTTACTTTACTTTGTTTATCAGAGATACTCTTGTGATGGCCTACAGGTGAGTGGTAAATGAGGGCAGTATCCAACTACCGCTATTAAGCGGAGCTGGACAATTGTTTCAGCGGTTTAAAAAGATGTGCTGAAAGTCTATATAGGTAGTAACCTTATTGCGGTTACTATGGAATCTCTCTTATAAAGCATAAATATATAATTACTTTAAGGGTCTGCACATCATAATTTTTTTCCTTCATAAAAGGTTTTCTCACCTGGGCGTTGCCTTTTAGCTTAAGGTAAAGATACAAACTTTAGGCCTTACCAGCCTCCCTATCCCATTTATATTTTTAAATTATAATTATATTGTACCTATTTTAGGATTAATATTTATTTTACAGGCAACTTTGTAATTATTTTAAACAGGTACAATAGCTATTAAATAGTTAAGAACTATTAAATAGCTAAAATAGTTAAAATAATTACAAAATTACCTGTAAAATAAATCCTAACCTAAGTTACAATTAAACCTAACACTACACTATCATTACATTAATTAAATACAATACCTACAATTATCTACAATTAAACCTAACACTACACTATCAATAAATTAATTAAATACAATACCTACAATTACCTACAATTAAACCTAACACTACACTATGAATAAATAAATTAAATAAAATACCTACAAATAAATACAATGAAATAAACTAACTAAAGTACAAAAAATAAAAAAGAACTAAGTTACAAAAAATAAAAAAATATTTACAAACATTAGAAAAATATTACAACAATTTTAAACTAATTACACCTACTCTAAGCCCCCTAATAAAATAACAAAGCCCCCCAAAATAAAAAAATGCCCTACCCTATTCTAAAATAAAAATAGAAAAGCTCTTTTACCTTACCAGCCCTGAAAAGGGCCCTTTTCGGGGCATGCCCCAAATAATTCAGCTCTTTTGCCTGTAAAAAAAACCCATACAATACCCCCCCCAACATTACAACCCACCACCCATATACCCCTAATCTAACCCAAACCCCCCTTAAATAAACCTAACGCTAAGCCCCTGAAGATCTCCCTACCTTGTCTTCACCACACCGGGTCCCGATCTGTCCAGAAGAGCCTCCGAAATCTTCCTCCAAGCCCAAGCGGGGGCTGAAGAGTGACGTCCATCCTCCGGCTGAAGTCTGGATCCAACCGGCAAATGAAGAAGTCCATCTTCGGGAAGAAATCTTCATCCTATCCGGGCAGAAGAGGACATCCGGACCGGCAACCATCTTGATCCAAGCGGCATCTTCTATCTTCATCCGATGAGGAACGGCTCCATCTTGAAGACCTCCAGTGCGGACCGATCCTCTTCTTCCGACGTCCAACTGAAGAATGAAGGTTCCTTTAAGGGACGTCATCCAAGATGGCGTCCCTCGAATTCCGATTGGCTGATAGGATTCTATCAGCCAATCGGAATTAAGGTAGGAAAATTCTGATTGGCTGATGGAATCAGCCAATCAGAATCAAGTTCAATCCGATTGGCTGATCCGATCAGCCAATCAGATTGAGCTCGCATTCTATTGGCTGATCGGAACAATTAAATATTAATCCTAAAATAGCTACAATATAATTATAATTTATATTGTAGCTATATTAGGGTTTATTTTACAGGTATTTAGCTTTAAATAGGAATAATTTATTTAATAAGAGTTAATTTATTTCGTTAGATTTAAATTATATTTAATTTAGGGGGGTGTTAGGGTTAAAGTTAGACTTAGCTTTAGGGGTTAATAAATTTATTAGAGTAGCGGTGAGCTCCTGTCGGCAGATTAGGGGTTAATACTTGAAGTTAAGTGTCGGCAATGTTAGGGAGGGCAGATTAGGGGTTAATACTATTTATTATAGGGTTATTGAGGCGGGAGTTAGGCGGATTAGGGGTTAATACATTTATTATAGTAGCGCTCAGGTCCGGTCGGCAGATTAGGGGTTAATAAGTGTAGTTAGGTGGAGGCGACGTTGGGGGCGGCAGATTAGGGGTTAATAAATATAATATAGGGGTCGGCGATGTTAGGGCAGCAGATTAGGGGTACATAGGGATAATGTAGGTGGCGGGGGTGTACGGAGCGGCAGATTAGGGGTTAAAAATAATATGCAGGGGTCAGCGATAGCGGGGGCGGCAGATTAGGGGTTAATAAGTGTAAGGTTAGGGGTGTTTAGACTCAGGGTACATGTTAGAGTGTTAGGTGCAGACGTAGGAAGTGTTTCCCCATAGGAAACAATGGGGCTGCGTTAGGAGCTGAACGCTGCTTTTTTGCAGGTGTTAGGTTTTTTTTCAGCTCAAACAGCCCCATTGTTTCCTATGGGAGAATCGTGCACGAGCACGTTTTTGAAGCTGGCCGCGTCCGTAAGCACTGCTGGTATCGAGAGTTGCAGTGGCGTTAAATTATGCTCTACGCTCCCTTTTTGGAGCCTAACGCACTGAAAACCCAGCCATTCTGTGAACTCTAAATACCAGCGGTATTTAAAAGGTGCGGGGGAAAAAAGCACGCGTAGCTAACGCACCCCTTTGGCCGCCAAACTCTAAATCTAGCCGATAGTTTTGGCGTTGTAATATTAACTTATAAGCAATATGGACATTGTTGCGGGAGCAGCCAACTGACATTGCTTCAGGAGCCAGAAAGGGTAACGTAGCCTTGACAGAAGCCAGACACTAGAAATCAGCCTTTACTATATATCCTTAAAAGATTTTGTATTGAGATACTGAAAGATTTATTTTTTCTGTAGAGATTCGTTATTACTATTTCTCTTGTAAGGTGTATCCAGTCAACGGATTCATCCATTACTTGTGGGATATTCTCCTTCCCAACAGGAAGCTGCAAGAGGATCACCCACAGCAGAGCTGTCTATATAGCTCCTCCCCTAACTGCCACCTCCTGTCATTCTCTTGCAGCTCTCGACAAGGGAAGTATCAAGAGAGATGTGGTGAATCAGTGTAGTTTATCTTAAATCAAAAGTTTGTTATTTTTAAACGGTACCGGCGTTGTACTGTTTTTTACCTCAGGCAGAAATTAGAAGAAGAGTTTTGCCTGAGGTTTTTGATGATCTTAGCAGGTTGTAACTAAGGTCCACTGCTGTTCTCACACATAACTGAAGAGTATGGGGAAAACTTCAGCTGGGGGAACGGCCTGCAGAATTAACTGCCCTGAGGTATGTTCAGTATATTTTTTTCTCCTACATTGGTGTGTCCGGTCCACGGCTTCATCCTTACTTGTGGGATATTCTCATTCCCTACAGGAAATGGCAAAGAGAGCACACAGCAAAAGCTGTCCATATAGCCCCCCCTCTGTCTCCGCCCCCCCAGTCATTCTCTTTGCCGCTCTGAACAAGTAGCATCTCCACGGGGATGGTAAAGAGTATGTGGTGTTAGTTGTAGTTTTATTTCTTCTATCAAGAGTTTGTTATTTTAAAATAGTGCCGGTTTGTACTATTTACTCTACAACAGAAAGTGATGAAGATTTCTTTTAAAAGAGGAGTATGATTTTAGCACCAGTAACTAAAATCCATTGCTGTTCCCACGCAGGACTGTTGAAATCAGAGAACTTCAGTTGGGGGGAACAGTTTGCAGGCTTATCTGCTTCAGGTATGATCAGTCACTTTTCTAACAAGACCTAGTAATGCTAGAAGACTGTCAGTTTTCCCTTATGGGATAGGTAAGCCATTTTCTTAGACTCAGTTACAGAATTAAGGCTTATAAATTGGGCTCTATGCTGGTTGACACTATTGTGGGCTAAATCGATTAACTTTTATCATATTTATATGACATTTGGAGTGTTTTGCAAACTTTGAAACACTTTTGGGGACGTTTATTTGCACCTGGCAGTTGTTTAGACGCCTAATCTTGTCAGAAAGGCCCCTTCACTCTGGAATGCAGAGGGAGGAGGCCTCATTTTCGTGCCTCAGTTGCGCAGTTACTTTCTCTAGGCAGTGCACGCAGCTTCACGTGAGAGGGTCCAGTGGATTAGAAAAGGACTCAGAGAGGCTTATTACTGTGGTGAATAACCCCTAAGGAAGGTAAAAGCCGCAGCAAAGTCTGTGGCAGGGACTGTAGTGTGTTTAAACCGGTCAATTGTGATTATTAGCTCCGGTTTGGTCATTTAAGGGTTAAGAGACTTGAAATTTGGTGTGCAATACTTTCAAAGCATTAAGACACTGGGGTATAAATTTCATAAAGATCGGATATTTCTTTGATAGTTTTTCGATCATTCAGAAATAAAGTGTGCCCTTTTTATTATTTAAAGAGACAGTAACGGTTTTGTTTAAAATTGTTTTTATTGCATTAAAAGTTTAACATGTCTGTACCTTCAGATAGCATATGTTCTGTGTGTATGGAGGCCAAGGTGGTTCCCCCATTTAATGTATGTGCAAATTGTGCCATGGCGTCCAAACAAAGTAAGGACAGTACTGTCACATTTAATAATGTTGCCCAAGATGATTCTTTAAATGAAGGTAGTGGGGATAGTTCTTCATCCTCTCCTTCTGTGTCAACACCAGCTTTGCTCGCGCAGGCGATACCTAGTACATCTAGCGCGCCAATGCTTGTTACTATGCAGCAATTAACAGCAGTAATGGATAATTCCCTAGCAGCTCTTTTATCCAAACTGCCAGCATTTCCTAGAAAGTGTGATTGCTCAGTTTTAAATACAGAGGATGAGCAAGTAGGCGCTGACGATAATTTATCTGTTATGCCCTCACATCAATCTGAGTTGGCAGTGAGGGAGGGTCTGTCTGAGGGAGAAATTTCTGACTCAGGAAAAATTTCTCAGCAGGCAGAACCTGATATCGTGGCATTTAAATTTAAGCTAGAACATCTCCGCGCTCTGCTTAAGGAGGTGCTAGCTACCCTTGATGATTGTGATACTTTGGTGATTCCAGAGAAGTTGTGCAAAATGGACAAATTCTTAGAGGTCCCAGTGCACGCTGATGCTTTTCCGATACCCAAGAGGGTGGCGGACATAGTGACTAAGGAGTGGGAGAAGCCAGGTGTACCTTTTGTTCCCCCTCCTATATTTAAGAAAATGTTCCCCATTGTCGACCCCAGAAGGGATGCATGGCAAACGGTCCCTAAGGTAGAGGGGGCAGTTTCAACGTTAGCTAAGCGCACAACTATTCCTATAGAGGACAGTTGCGCTTTCAAAGATCCGATGGATAAAAAATTGGAAGGATTGCTTAAAAAGATTTTTGTTCAGCAAGGTTTCCTTCTTCAACCAATTTCGTGCATTATTCCTGTCACCACGGCGGCGTCTTTTTGGTTCGATGAACTAGAAAATTCGCTCCAAAAGGAGACTCCATATGATGAAGTCATGGACAGAATTCACGCACTAAAGTTGGCTAATTCCTTTATTTTGGATGCCGCTTTTCAATTGGCTAAATTAGCGGCGAAAAATTCAGGTTTTGCAATAGTGGCGCGCAGGGCGCTTTGGCTAAAATCTTGGTCGGCGGATGTGTCGTCCAAAACAAAATTGCTTAATATTCCTTTCAAAGGTAAGACCCTTTCTTCTGTTATGTGTGATCAGTCCACGGGTCATCATTACTTCTGGGATATAACTCCTCCCCAACAGGAAATGCAAGAGGATTCACCCAGCAGAGCTGCATATAGCTCCTCCCCTCTACGTCAGTCCCAGTCATTCTCTTGCACCCAACGACTAGATAGGATGTGTGAGAGGACTATGGTGATTATACTTAGTTTTTATGACTTCAATCAAAAGTTTGTTATTTTAAAATAGCACCGGAGCGTGTTATTACTTCTCTGACAGAGTTTGAGGAAGAATCTGACAGAGATTTTTACTATGATTTTAACCGGAGTCGTTAAGATCATATTGCTGTTCTCGACCATCTGAGGGAGGTAAAGGCTTCAGATCAGGGGACAGCGGGCAGATGAATCTGCATTGAGGTATGTGGCAGTTTTTATTTTCTGAATGGAATTGATGAGAAAAGCCTGCCATACCGTTAAAATGACATGTATGTATACACTTCAGTATTCTGGGGATGGTATTTCACCGGAACTACTCTGTTAAAGGTCACTAATCCTTTTAATAACTATTCTCATGTTAAACGTTTTTGCTGGAATGTAGAATCGTTTACATTGCTGAGGTACTGTGTGAATAAATATTTGGGCATTATTTTCCACTTGGCAGTTTTTTTGCTTTAATTGTGACAGTTTCGTTTCTCTTCACTGCTGTGTGGGAGAGGGAGGGGCCGTTTTTGGCGCTCTTTGCTTCGCATCAAAAAATTCCAGTCAGTTACTTTTATATTTCCTGCATGATCCGGTTCATCTCTGACAGATCTCAGGGGTCTTCAAACTTCTTTGAAGGGAGGTAAATTCTCTCAGCAGAGCTGTGAGAATCCTTATAGTGACTGTGAATAAAAACGTTGTTTTATTTCTTATGTACAAATTTAATTAGTGTTGTTTTTACTAATGGGAACAAACCTTTGCTAAAAGTTGTGTTGTTTTAAAGCTTGATGCTATAACTGTTTTTCAGTTCATTATTTCAACTGTCATTTAATCGTTAGTACCTCTTTGAGGCACAGTGCGTTTTTTGCTAAAAAAGATTATAACCAAGTTGTAAGTTTTTTGCTAGTGTGTTAAACATGTCTGACTCAGAGGAAGATATCTGTGTCATTTGTTCCAATGCCAAGGTGGAGCCCAATAGAAATTTATGTACTAACTGTATTGATGCTACTTTAAATAAAAGTCAATCTGTACAATGTGAACAAATTTCACCAAACAGCGAGGGGAGAGTTATGCCGACTAACTCGCCTCACGCGGCAGTACCTGCATCTCCCGCCCGGGAGGTGCGTGATATTTTGGCGCCTAGTACATCTGGGCGGCCATTACAGATAACATTACAAGATATGGCTACTGTTATGACTGAAGTTTTGTCTAAATTACCAGAACTAAGAGGCAAGCGTGATCACTCTGGGGTGAGAACAGAGTGCGCTGACAATGCTAGGGCCATGTCTGATACTGCGTCACAGCTCGCAGAGCATGAGGACGGAGAGCTTCATTCTGTGGGTGACGGTTCTGATCCAAACAGATTGGACTCAGATATTTCAAATTTTAAATTTAAATTGGAGAACCTCCGTGTACTACTAGGGGAGGTCTTAGCAGCTCTCAACGATTGTAACACCGTTGCAATACCAGAGAAGCTGTGTAGGTTGGATAAATACTTTGCGGTACCGGCGAGTACTGACGTTTTTCCTATACCTAAGAGACTAACTGAAATTGTTACTAAGGAGTGGGATAGACCCGGTGTGCCGTTCTCACCCCCTCCTATATTTAGAAAGATGTTTCCAATAGACGCCACCACTCGGGACTTATGGCAAACGGTCCCCAAGGTGGAGGGAGCAGTTTCTACTTTAGCTAAGCGTACCACTATCCCGGTGGAGGATAGCTGTGCTTTCTCAGATCCAATGGATAAGAAATTAGAGGGTTACCTTAAGAAAATGTTTGTTCAACAAGGTTTTATATTACAACCCCTTGCATGTATCGCGCCGATTACGGCTGCGGCAGCATTTTGGATTGAGTCGCTTGAAGAGAACCTTAGTTCTTCTACGCTAGACGACATTACGGACAGGCTTAGAGTCCTTAAACTAGCTAATTCTTTCATTTCGGAGGCCGTAGTACATTTAACCAAACTTACGGCTAAGAACTCAGGATTCGCCATACAGGCACGCAGGGCGCTGTGGCTAAAATCCTGGTCAGCTGATGTTACTTCTAAGTCCAAATTACTTAATATACCTTTCAAGGGGCAGTCCTTATTCGGGCCCGGTTTGAAAGAAATTATCGCTGACATTACGGGAGGTAAGGGCCACGCCCTACCTCAGGACAAGGCCAAAGCTAAGGCTAGACAGTCTAATTTTCGTCCCTTTCGGAATTTCAAAACAGGAGCAGCATCAACCTCCACTGCACCAAAACAGGAAGGAGCTGTTGCTCGTTACAGGCAAGGCTGGAAGCCTAACCAGTCCTGGAACAAGAGCAAGCAGGCCAGGAAACCTGCTGCTGCCCCAAAGACAGCATGAACCGAGAGCCCCCGATCCGGGACCGGATCTAGTGGGGGGCAGACTCTCTCTCTTCGCCCAGGTCTGGGCAAGAGATGTTCAGGATCCCTGGGCACTAGAGATCATATCTCAGGGATACCTTCTAGACTTCAAATTATCTCCCCCAAGAGGGAGATTTCATCTGTCAAGGTTGTCAACAAACCAGATAAAGAAAGAAGCGTTTCTACGCTGCGTACAAGATCTGTTAACAATGGGAGTGATCCATCCGGTTCCGCGGTCGGAACTAGGACAAGGGTTCTACTCAAACCTGTTCGTGGTTCCCAAAAAAGAGGGAACTTTCAGGCCAATCTTAGATTTAAAGATTCTAAACAAATTCCTAAGAGTTCCATCGTTCAAAATGGAAACTATTCGGACAATCCTTCCCATGATCCAAGAGGGTCAGTACATGACCACAGTGGATTTAAAGGATGCTTACCTTCACATACCGATCCACAAGGATCATCACCGGTATCTAAGGTTTGCCTTCTTAGACAGGCACTACCAGTTTGTAGCTCTTCCATTCGGATTGGCTACGGCTCCAAGAATCTTCACAAAGGTTCTGGGTGCCCTTCTGGCGGTACTAAGGCCGCGAGGGATTTCGGTAGCTCCATACCTAGACGACATTCTAATACAAGCTTCAAGCTTTCAAACTGCCAAGTCTCATACAGAGTTAGTTCTGGCATTTCTAAGGTCGCATGGATGGAAAGTGAACGAAAAGAAGAGTTCTCTTTTTCCTCTCACAAGAGTTCCATTCTTGGGGACTCTTATAGATTCTGTAGAAATGAAGATTTACCTGACAGAGGACAGGTTAACAAAGCTTCAAAATGCATGCCGTGCCCTTCATTCCATTCAACACCCGTCAGTAGCTCAATGTATGGAGGTGATCGGCTTAATGGTAGCGGCAATGGACATAGTACCTTTTGCACGCCTACACCTCAGACCTCTGCAATTATGCATGCTAAGTCAGTGGAATGGGGATTACTCAGATTTGTCCCCTACTCTGAATCTGAATCAAGAGACCAGAAATTCTCTTCTATGGTGGCTTCATCAGCCACACCTGTCCAGGGGGATGCCATTCAGCAGGCCAGACTGGACAATCGTAACAACAGACGCCAGCCTACTAGGTTGGGGCGCTGTCTGGAATTCTCTGAAGGCTCAGGGACTATGGAATCAGGAGGAGAGTCTCCTTCCAATAAACATTCTGGAATTGAGAGCAGTTCTCAATGCCCTTCTGGCTTGGCCCCAATTAACAACTCGGGGGTTCATCAGGTTTCAGTCGGACAACATCACGACTGTAGCTTACATCAACCATCAGGGAGGGACAAGAAGCTCCCTAGCAATGGTGGAAGTATCAAAGATAATTCGCTGGGCAGAGTCACACTCTTGCCACCTGTCAGCAATCCACATCCCGGGAGTGGAGAACTGGGAGGCGGATTTCTTGAGTCGCCAGACTTTTCATCCGGGGGAGTGGGAACTTCATCCGGAGGTCTTTGCCCAAATACTTCGACGTTGGGGCAAACCAGAGATAGATCTCATGGCGTCTCGCCAGAACGCCAAACTTCCTCGCTACGGGTCCAGATCCAGGGATCCGGGAGCGGTTCTGATAGATGCTTTGACAGCACCTTGGAAATTCGGGATGGCTTATGTGTTTCCACCCTTCCCGATGCTTCCTCGATTGATTGCCAGAATCAAACAGGAGAGAGCATCAGTGATTCTAATAGCGCCTGCATGGCCACGCAGGACTTGGTATGCAGATCTAGTGGACATGTCATCCTGTCCGCCTTGGTCTCTACCTCTAAGACAGGACCTTCTGATACAGGGTCCATTCAAACATCAAAATCTAACTTCTCTGAAGCTGACTGCTTGGAAATTGAACGCTTGATTTTATCAAAACGTGGTTTTTCTGAGTCAGTTATTGATACCCTGATACAGGCTAGAAAGCCTGTTACCAGAAAGATTTACCATAAAATATGGCGTAAATACCTATACTGGTGCGAATCCAAACGTTACTCCTGGAGTAAGGTTAGGATCCCTAGGATATTGTCTTTTCTACAAGAAGGGTTAGAAAAGGGTTTATCAGCTAGTTCATTAAAGGGACAGATTTCAGCTCTGTCCATCTTGTTACACAGGCGTCTGTCAGAAAATCCAGACGTCCAGGCTTTTTGTCAGGCTTTAGCTAGGATCAAGCCTGTGTTTAAAGCTGTTGCTCCGCCATGGAGTTTAAACTTAGTTCTTAACGTTTTACAGGGTGTTCCGTTTGAACCCCTTCATTCCATTGATATAAAATTGTTATCTTGGAAAGTTCTGTTTTTAATGGCTATTTCCTCGGCTCGAAGAGTCTCTGAGTTATCAGCCTTACATTGTGATTCTCCTTATCTGATTTTTCACTCAGACAAGGTGGTTCTGCGTACTAAACCTGGGTTCTTACCTAAGGTAGTCACTAACAGGAATATCAATCAAGAGATTGTTGTTCCATCCTTGTGCCCAAATCCTTCTTCAAAGAAGGAACGTCTTCTACACAATCTAGATGTAGTTCGTGCCCTCAAGTTCTACTTGCAGGCAACTAAAGATTTTCGCCAAACTTCTTCCCTGTTTGTCGTTTATTCTGGACAGAGGAGAGGTCAAAAAGCTTCCGCTACCTCTCTCTCTTTTTGGCTTCGTAGCATAATACGTTTAGCCTATGAGACTGCTGGACAGCAGCCTCCTGAAAGAATTACAGCTCACTCCACTAGAGCTGTGGCTTCCACTTGGGCCTTTAAGAATGAGGCCTCTGTTGAACAGATTTGCAAGGCTGCAACTTGGTCTTCGCTTCATACTTTTTCCAAATTTTACAAATTTGACACTTTTGCTTCTTCGGAGGCTATTTTTGGGAGAAAGGTTCTTCAGGCAGTGGTTCCTTCTGTATAATGAGCCTGCCTATCCCTCCCGTCATCCGTGTACTTTTGCTTTGGTATTGGTATCCCAGAAGTAATGATGACCCGTGGACTGATCACACATAACAGAAGAAAACATAATTTATGCTTACCTGATAAATTCCTTTCTTCTGTTGTGTGATCAGTCCACGGCCCGCCCTGTTTTTAAGGCAGGTAAATATCTTTTAAATTATACTCCAGTCACCACTTCACCCTTGGTTACTCCTTTCTCGTTGATTCTTGGTCGAATGACTGGGACTGACGTAGAGGGGAGGAGCTATATGCAGCTCTGCTGGGTGAATCCTCTTGCATTTCCTGTTGGGGAGGAGTTATATCCCAGAAGTAATGATGACCCGTGGACTGATCACACAACAGAAGAAAGGAATTTATCAGGTAAGCATAAATTATGTTTTTCGGGCCAGAATTGAAGGAGATTATTTCAGACATCACTGGGGGAAAGGGCCATGCCCTCCCACAGGATAGGCCTTTCCAGGCTAAGAATAAGTCTAATTTTCGTTCCTTTCGCAATTTCAGGAACGGACCGGCTTCTAACTCTGCAGGCTCTAGACAAGAGGGTAACGCTTCCCAGCCTAAACCAGCATGGAAACCATTGCAAGGCTGGAACAAGGGAAAACAGGCCAAGAAGCCTGCTGCTGCTACCAAGACAGCATGAAGGGGTAGCCCCCGATCCGGGACCGGATCTAGTAGAGGGCAGACTTTCTCTCTTTGCTCAGGCTTGGGCAAGAGATGTTCCGGATCCCTGGGCACTAGAAATTGTCTCTCAGGGGTATCTTCTAGAGTTCAAGGAACTTCCTCCAAGGGGAAGGTTCCACATGTCTCTTATCTTTAGACCAGATAAAGAGACAGGCATTCTTACGTTGCGTAGGAGACCTATTAAAGATGGGAGTGATACACCCAGTTCCAACAGCGGAACAAGGTCTGGGTTTTTACTCAAACCTGTTTGTAGTTCCCAAAAAAGAAGGAACTTTCAGGCCAATTCTGGATTTAAAAATTCTAAACAAATTCCTCAGAGTTCCATCATTCAAAATGGAAACCATTCGGACGATTTTACCAACGATCCAGGAGGGTCAATATATGACTACCGTGGACCTAAAGCAACCTGCATATTCCTATCCACAAAGATCATCATCAGTTCCTGAGGTTCGCCTTTCTGGACAAACATTACCAGTTCGTGGCTCTTCCGTTCGGTTTAGTCACTGCTCCCAGAATTTTCACAAAGGTGCTAGGGTCCCTTCTAGCGGTCCTAAGGCCGAGGGGCATTGCAGTAGCACCTTACCTAGACAACATTCTAATTCAAGCGTTGTCCCTTTCCAAAGCAAGGGCTCATACAGACATTGTTTTAGCCTTTCTCAGGTCTCACGGGTGGAAGGTGAACATAGAAAAGAGTTCCCTGTCCCCGTCCACAAGGGTTCCCTTTCTGGGAACAATAATAGACTCTGTGGAAATGAAGATTTTTCTGACAGAGGTCAGAAAGTTAAAGCTTCTAAACGCTTGTCGAGTTCTTCAATCTATTCCTCAGCCCTCCATAGCTCAGTGCATGGAGGTAATAGGACTAATGGTTGCGGCAATGGACGTGGTTCCTTTTGCTCGAATTCATTTAAGACCATTGCAACTGTGCATGCTCAAACAGTGGAATGGGGATTATGCAGACTTGTCTCCCCCGATTCAAGTGGACCAGGTAACCAGAGACTCACTCCTCTGGTGGTTGGCTCAGGATCACCTGTCTCAGGGAATGAGTTTCCGCAGACCAGAGTGGATCATTGTCACGACCGACGCCAGTCTCTTAGGCTGGGGCGCGGTCTGGGGCTCCCTGAAAGCTCAGGGTCTATGGTCTCGGGAAGAGTCTCTTCTCCCGATAAACATTTTGGAACTGAGAGCGATATTCAATGCGCTACTGGCTTGGCCTCAACTAGCGAAGGCCAGGTTCATAAGATTTCAGTCGGACAACATGACGACTGTAGCGTACATCAATCATTTGATTATTTGAGTCGTCAGACTTTCCATCCGGGGAGTGGGAACTTCACCCGGAGGTCTTTGCCCAGTTAACTCAACTATGGGGCATTCCAGATATGGATCTGATGGCGTCTTGTCAGAACTCCAAGGTTCCTCGCTACAGGTCCAGATCCAGGGATCCCAAGGCGACACTAGTAGATGCATTGGTGGCGCCTTGGTCGTTCAATCTAGATTATGTGTTTCCACCGTTCCCTCTCCTTCCCAGGCTTGTAGCCAGGATCAAACAGGAGAAGGCCTCGGTGATTCTAATAGCTCCTGCATGGCCACGCAGGACTTGGTATGCAGACCTGGTGAATATGTCATCGGCTCCACCATGGAAGCTACCTTTGAGGCAGGATCTTCTAGTACAAGGTCCATTCGAACATCCAAATCTAGTTTCTCTGCAACTGACTGCTTGGAAATTGAACGCTTGAGTCTATCTAAGCGTGGGTTTTCAGATTCGGTTATAGATACTTTGGTTCAGGCCAGAAAACCTGTGACTAGGAAAATTTACCATAAGATATGGCAAAAATATATCTGTTGGTGCGAATCCAAAGGTTACTCTTGGAGTAAAATTAGAATTCCTAGGATACTTTCCTTTCTCCAAGAGGGTTTGGATAAAGGTTTGTCAGCTATTTCTCTAAAAGGACAGATTTCTGCTCTGTCTGTCTTGTTGCACAAACGTCTGGCAGCCGTGCCAGATGTACAGGCGTTTGTACAGGCATTAGTTAGAATCAAGCCTGTCTACAGACCTATGACTCCTCCGTGGAGTCTAAATTTAGTTCTTTCAGTTCTTCAAGGGGTTCCGTTTGAACCTTTGCATTCCATAGATATTAAATTACTATCTTGTAAAGTTCTGTTTTTGGTTGCTATTTCTTCTGCTAGAAGAGTTTCCGAATTGTCTGCTTTGCAGTGTACTTCACCCTATCTGGTATTCCATACAGATAAGGTAGTTTTACGTACTAAGCCTGGTTTTCTTCCAAAGGTGGTTTCCAATAGGAATATTAACCAGGAAATAGTTGTTCCTTCTCTGTGTCCGAATCCAGTTTCGAAGAAGGAACGTTTGTTACATAACTTAGATGTAGTTCGTGCTTTAAAATTCTATTTCCTTTTCCTTTGGGAAGAACCAGGATTTAAGGACTTACTCACAAAAGCGATTAATGACTACATACAGTTTAATATACCGGGCCAAACTTCCTTCCAAATCTTGTGGAGGGCATTTAAGGCATATATAAGGGGGTTCTGCATTTCTGAATCTGCTAGAGTCCGGAAGAACAGAGGAGGCCCTTTGGGCCAGCTGGCCGCGAAACTGAGGGACATGGAGAAAATCAACAAGGATAATCCTACTATACCAATTTCGGATGAAATCAGTGCCCTTAGAAGACAAATCCTCCAACTAGAGCATGACAGAATCAAAGCCAACCTGGCAAAATTTAAGCAAGTAATGTATCATAAAGGTAATAAGGCAAACAAGCTTTTAGCTCGTAAACTTAACGCAAGAACTGCCCACTCTAGGGTTCAAGCTCTAGAGATCAATGGCTCTAGAATTTTAGCTCCTGAGGATATTGGAAATGCTTTCACTGACTATTACTATCAACTCTATAATCTCTCGGAAGCAGAAAACCTAGACACCCCCTCTATCGATAGGATACAGGAGTTTTTAGACTCCCTTAAGCTCCCTACACTTACAGAAGATGCAAGGAACTCACTCCTGCACCCGTTCTCCACTAAAGAAATCTGTAATGTCATTACCCAACTTAAACCGAATAAGTCCCCAGGACCTGACGGTTTTACGGGCTCTTTTTATAAAATGTTTAAACAACATCTATCATCCCTTCTCTGCCCCTTCTTTAATGAGGTGGCCGAGGCAGGAAGCTTTTCAAGAGAGTTCTTGGAAGCATCTATTATCGCGATTCCCAAACCAGGAAAGGATCCCCTTTATTGTGCCAATTATAGACCTATCTCATTGATAAATTTAGATGTTAAGATGTACTCTAAGCTCTTAGCCAACAGGATTGTTCATCTACTCCCTGATATTATACAAATAGACCAAGTTGGCTTTACCTCTGGTAGGCAAGGTCCAGACAATACTCGTAAACTTTTACAGGTGTTCTCTGAGTCAGCTCACCTGGAGGTTCCCATCGTGGCCCTGTCTTTAGATGCGGAAAAGGCATTTGACAGGGTCCGATGGGATTATATCTGGCAGGTATTTAAATCTTTTGGCTTTCCTCCACAATTCGTTGGCATGGTTCAGGCATTATATACTGCACCATTTGCAACGGTCAGAGGAGTAGGTTTTAGATCTAGAGCCTTTCCCATTACTAATGGCACCCGGCAAGGCTGCCCCCTTTCGCCTCTGATTTTTGCTATGGTTATGGAACCTCTAGCCCAAGAGATCAGGCATTCTCAAGGCATAGAGGGAGTCAAGATAGGTGAGCGATTAGAGAAAATCGCCCTCTTTGCCGACGATCTGACCATTCTGTTAACTAACCCGAGTTCTTCAATTCCGGAAGTTTTTAGGACCTTAGAATCCTATGGGGTTCTCAGTCTCTACAAAGTAAACATTCTCAAAACTGAAGCCCTAGCAATTAATTTTGATCCCGGGCTCCTCGCCACATTTAAGACCCGCTTCTCTTTCACTTGGCACACAGACCTTATCAAACATCTGGGTGTACTTCTCGGCCCTGATATAAATAAGGTTATTAAATACAATTTTGAGCCATTGATTGCTGAAATCAAAAACCTTCTACAGAGGTGGGATTATAGAGAAATCTCTTGGATGGGACGTATCTCTACTCTTAAAATGGCTATCCTTCCAAAAATCTTGTATCTATTCAGGTGCATACCCTACACAATACCAAAAATCTATCTATCTCAGGTTCAGTCCATATTCATTAATTATGTTTGGAGAGGAAAGATTCCGAGGGTGGCGAGCCGCATTCTCCAACTACCGATAAACAAAGGAGGTATAGCTTTTCCCAATATATATTTATACCATGACGCAGCCAGGTTAACTCACATTGCAGCCTGGAGCAATGAGAAAGAGAAATCGGCATGGTTTTTGCTTGAGACTGAGGTTATACCTAGAAAATTCCTTCTAAAAGACTTAATATGGATTCCTAAGCATAGGCTCCCTGACGTAGCGCTCACAAATAAAATAATTTTAGACAATTGCCGGACATGGCATAGACTTAGACACCACAAAGGACTGGCACCTCATCCCTCACCTATTCATAGTCTCCAGGGATTGATGATGGGTCTTCCAGATATACATAGACAGGACTGGCTTTCATGGAATTTTATCTGTGTTGGGGACCTCTATACCCAGAAGAGGCTATCAACAACTAAACAAATAGTCGCGCAGGTGAAAGATGCTCCGCGGTGGTTAATGTTTGAAACTTATAGATTGCTAGAGTATTGTCAGGCTTGGGGTTTCCCCAAGACACAGTTGAGAGAAAGTACTACTTGGGAGAAACGATGGCAAGCAGGGACTAAGCCTATAAAACCACTTACAAATCATCATCTGCTACTTCTTAGTGACTACAGCGAAATCATACCCTGGCAGATAAAGGCGTGGGGACGTGAAATAGGCGCTCAAATCACCCCGGTGGAAGTGGAGCATGCGACAATGATCACTAAATCAGCTATACACTGCATAACTTTCCTTGAAACCTATTTCAAGGTCCTTTTAAAGTGGTATTTAACCCCCTATAAGTTGTCTAAGATATATCCTACAGCCTCTCCGCAATGCTGGAGGGAATGTGGCCAACAGGGCACAGATCTACATATTTGGTGGTCTTGCCCAAAAATTGCTCCCCTGTGGAGAGAGACTTTTTTTACTGCTTTCTGACTTGGGTATCACACTGCCTAAATCCCCAGCCTTAGCCCATCTGCATATAGGTCTTAGGGAACTACAAAAACCCCAACAAATCCTTGGAGCTGCAATTTTTATTGCAACCAAGATGTGCATAGCCAGGTCATGGAAAAAACTTGAAGCTCCAACTTTAGCTCAGACCACTCAACTCATAGACTATCTAGCGTCTATGGAGAGAGGTTTTTACAATACGACTGACCGTATTGACAAGTATTGGACGATCTGGAGTAGGTGGTTCCTTAAACCTCCTTAGACGCCCAAATACTTATTATTGTCTTTCTGTTCCTATGGTGGATCCATTATCCCTCTGAGATTCCCCCCCCCTTTTTTTTTTTTTTTTTTTTATTCTCATGTTTTTTTATTTGATTTTATTTTTTTTCTTTTCTCTTTTTCTTTCTTTCTTCTTCTTTTCTTTTCCATATCCTACTGTCTGTTCTTTCCCAATTTTTGCTGTTAATTTGAACTTGATGTCCCTTACTTATTAAACTTGTTAGGGACTATTTGTTTTTATATTAGGACTCAATGATAGATTGAGACATTAGGAACACACATAGCTAAAGACTCTTGTGATGTTCCCCAATTAATTTCGATAAACTAGACTTCATTTCGGAACACAACTTAAGGGACATCACCCTATTTCTTCAGATGACCCTCTTTAACTCAGATGTAAGAATGAGAGTAACTTATTGGTTGGCAATTGTTCCTATGTCAAAATCTTGTGCCAGCTTTGTATTATGAATACCCTTGTATTTTACATTTGAGAATTGTTTAAAGTTTGTTTTTATGCTGATTGTTTTACTTGCATTCTCTTTGTACTGATTTAATAAAGCTTATAAAAAAAAAAAATTCTATTTAGAAGCAACTAAGGATTTCAGACAGACATCTTCTTTGTTTGTCGTCTATTCTGGTAAGAGGAGAGGTCAGAAAGCTACTGCTACCTCTCTTTCCTTTTGGCTAAAAAGTATAATCCGTTTGGCCTATGAGACTGCCGGCCGGCAGCCTCCTGAACGAATTACAGCCCACTCTACTAGAGCTGTGGCTTCCACATGGGCCTTCAAGAATGAGGCTTCTGTTGAACAGATCTGTAAGGCAGCGACTTGGTCTTCTCTGCATACTTTTGCCAAATTTTACAAATTCGATACTCATGCTTCTTTGGAGGCTGTTTTTGGGAGAAAGGTTTTGCAAGCTGTGGTGCCTTCCGTTTAGGTTACCTGACTTATTCCCTCCCTTCATCCGTGTCCTAAAGCTTTGGTATTGGTTCCCACAAGTAAGGATGAAGCCGTGGACCGGACACACCAATGTAGGAGAAAACAGAATTTATGTTTACCTGATAAATTTCTTTCTCCTACGGTGTGTCCGGTCCACGGCCCGCCCTGGCTTTTAGTCAGGTTTAAAATGTTTATTTTTCTGTACACTACAGTCACCACGGCACCTTATAGTTTCTCCTTTTTCTCCTAACTGTCGGTCGAATGACTGGGGGGCGGAGCCAGAGGGGGGGCTATATGGACAGCTTTTGCTGTGTGCTCTCTTTGCCATTTCCTGTAGGGAATGAGAATATCCCACAAGTAAGGATGAAGCCGTGGACCGGACACACCGTAGGAGAAAGAAATTTATCAGGTAAACATAAATTCTGTTTTCTAGAGGATGATAAGAACTAGAAAATGCTGACAGTGCCTGATATAGTTAAGGTAAGCCTGAGTGCAGTGATTTAATAACGACTGGCATCATGCTTGCAGTAAAGGGTAATATTCATATTACTTTCTGTTATGGCTTAGTATGTAAAACGTTTGCATATATATAAAGAACGTTTTTTTACTGAGGGTGATAAATCTTATTTGGGGCCTAGTTTTCCATATGGCTGACTAGATTTCTCCTAGGAGTTTATGGCCCTTTCACTTTGAGTGCATGGTGGGAGGGGCCTATTTTTGCGCTCTAATTGCGCAGTTGTTTTTACATTCTGAGACATCCAGCTTCCCTGAAGGAGTCCCCTGACGTTTTGGACCTCTGTAAAGGGTTTCTCTTGTAAGGTGTATCCAGTCCACGGATTCATCCATTACTTGTGGGATATTCTCCTTCCGAACAGGAAGCTGCAAGAGGATCTCCCACAGCAGAGCTGTCTTTATAGCTCCTCCCCTAACTGCCACCTCCAGTCATTCTCTTGCAGCATTCTACAAGGGAAGTAGCTAGAGAGATGTGGTGATTAACTGCCCTGAGGTATGTTCAGTATATTTTTTTCTAGAGGATGGTAAGAACTAGAAAATGCTGACAGTGCCTGATATAGTTAAGGTAAGCCTGATTGCAGTGATTTAATAAACGACTGGCATCATGCTTGCAGTAAAGGGTAATTTTCATTTTACTTTTTTTTTTTTTTTAAGTTTTAAATGCTTTATTAAAAGTTGTCAAAGATATACATAGAAAAACATTAAGAAAACGTTCAAATTGACATAATTTGTTATAGGAAAAAATGCAAATACAACTTCGCTACAGTTATTCTGTTATGTTTATAGTAGTAAGACTCGAGGTTAGCTATTATAGTTGGATTAGATATGAAGTACCAATCAGCCAGTATCTAAGAGTGAGAAGTAGCTATGTGTAGAATGACGTTGACGTCCTCATTACTATAGTGAATTGACCCGACTGTGTGTATGTGTTAAGAGAACTAGGTCTAGAGAAATTTCATATTACTTTCTATTATGGCTTAGTATGTTAAACGTTTGCATATATATAAAGAAAGTTTTTTACTGAGGTGATAAATCTTTTTTTGGGGCCTAGTTTTCCACATGGCTGTTATTTTACTCCTAGGAATAGTTTTTTAAGGCCCTGTGACTTTGTGTGCATGGTGGGAGGGCCTATTTCCGCGCTCTAATTGCGCAGTTGTTTTTACATTCTGAGACATCCAGCTTCCCTGAAGGAGTCCCCTGACATATTGGATCTCTGTAAAGGGTTTTTGTGCCCACAAAAGTCGTTTTATGGGAAGGTAGGAGCCACAGTAGAGCTTTGGCAGTTTGCTTGTTACTGTTATAACGGTTTTTACCGTTTTTTTTTGCTTCGTTTTTGAACCTGAGGGGTTAATCATCCATTTGCAAGTGGGTGCTATGCTATTTTAGTCTTTTATATACACTGTAAAAATTTCATAGTTAACTGCTTTTTTCACTGTTTTGCAGTTTTTGTGTTAGTTTTTTTCCCTTAAAGGCACAGTACCGTTTTTTATATTCTGCTTTT
>NW_026511860.1:0-45000 GCF_027579735.1 Bombina bombina
TAAATCTCCCCCTGCATAGGTCTGTTACTAATAAAGTCTCCCCTGCATTAGGTCTGTACACATTCCCCTGTACTAATAAAGTCTCCCTGCATTAGGTCTGTACACATTCTGTACTAATAAAGTCTCCCTGCATTAGGTCTGTACACATTCTGTACTAATAAAGTCTCCCTGCATTAGGTCTGTACACATTCTGTACTAATAAAGTCTCCCCTGCATTAGGTCTGTACACATTCTGTACTAATAAAGTCTCCCTGCATTAGGTCTGTACACATTCTGTACTAATAAAGTCTCCCCTGCATTAGGTCTGTACACATTCTGTACTAATAAAGTCTCCCTGCATTAGGTCTGTACACATTCTGTACTAATAAAGTCTCCCCTGCATTAGGTCTGTACACATTCTGTACTAATAAAGTCTCCCTGCATTAGGTCTGTACACATTCTGTACTAATAAAGTCTCCCCTGCATTAGGTCTGTACACATTCTGTACTAATAAAGTCTCCCTGCATTAGGTCTGTACACATTCTGTACTAATAAAGTCTCCCCTGCATTAGGTCTGTACACATTCTGTACTAATAAAGTCTCCCCTGCATTAGGTCTGTACACATTCTGTACTAATAAAGTCTCCCTGCATTAGGTCTGTACACATTCTGTACTAATAAAGTCTCCCTGCATTAGGTCTGTACACATTCTGTACTAATAAAGTCTCCCTGCATTAGGTCTGTACACATTCTGTACTAATAAAGTCTCCCTGCATTAGGTCTGTACACATTCTGTACTAATAAAGTCTCCCTGCATTAGGTCTGTACACATTCTGTACTAATAAAGTCTCCCTGCATTAGGTCTGTACACATTCTGTACTAATAAAGTCTCCCCTGCATTAGGTCTGTACACATTCTGTACTAATAAAGTCTCCCCTGCATTAGGTCTGTACACATTCTGTACTAATTACTATGTAATTCTATGTAACTGATTCACTAAAGCTCACCAGCCTCTCTAGCCTTACCAGACCCCCTATGTAATTCTATGTAACTGATTCACTAAAGCTCACCCAGCACTCTCATGCCTTACCAGACACTATATAATTCTATGTAACCTGATTCAATAAGCTCATCCAGCCTCCTCTAGCCTTACCAGACATTATGTTTAATTCTATGTAACTAGATTCACTAAAGCTCACCCAGCCTCTCTAGCCTTACCAGACATTATGTAATTCTATGTAACTGATTCACTCTAAAGCTCACCCAGCCTCTCTAGACCTTACCAGACACTATGTAATTCTATGTAACTGATTCACTAGAGCTCAACCCAGCCTCTCTAGCCTTACCAGACCCCTATGTAATTCTATGTAACTGATTCACCTAAAGCTCCACCCCAGCCTCTCTAGCCTTACCAGACATTATGTAATTCTATGTAACTGATTCACTAGAGCTCACCCCAGCCTCTCTAGCCTTACCAGACACTATATAATTCTATGGTAACTGATTCACTAAAGCTCACCCAGCCTCACTAGCCTTACACATACATTATGTAACTCTATGTAACTGATTCACTAAAGCCTCACCCAGCCTCTCTAGCCTTACCAGACACTATGTAATTCTATGTAACCTGATTCACTAGAGCTCACCCAGCCTCTCTAGCCTTACCATACACTATGTAATTCTATTGTAACTGATTCACTAAAAGCAACCCAGCCTCTCTAGCCTTACCAGACCCTATGTAATTATATATGTAACTGATTCACTAAAGCCTCACCCAGGCCTCTCTAGCCTTACCAGACCCCTATGTAATTATATGTAACTGATTCACTAAAGCTCACCCTGCCTCCCCTCATGCCTTACCTGACATTATGTAATTTCTATGTAACTGATTCACTAAAGCTCACCCAGCCTCTCTAGCCTTACCAGACCCTATGTATTCTACTGTAAACCTGATTCACTAAAGCTCACCCCAGCCTCTCTAGCCTTACCAAGACATCTATGTAATTCTATGTAACTGATTCCCTAAAGCTCCACCCCCCCCAACAGCCTCTCTAGCCTTACCAGACACTATGTAATTATATGTAAACTGATTCACTAAAGCTCACCCCAGCCTCTCTAGCCTTACCAGACATTATGTAATTCTATGTAACTGATTCACTAAAGCTCACCCTAGCCTCTCTAGCCTTACCAGACATTATGTAATTCTATGTTAACTGATTCACTAAAGCTCAACCCAGCCTCTCTAGCCTTACCAGACACTATGTAATTCTATGTAACTGATTCACTAAAGCTCACCCAGCCTCTCTAGCCTTACCAGACACTATGTAATCTCTATGTAACTGATTCACTACTAAAGCTCAACCAGCCTCTCTAGCCTTACCAGACACTATGTAATTCTATGCTAATGATTCACTAAAGCTCACCCAGCCTCTCTAGCCTTACCAGACATTATGTAATTCTATGTAAATGATTCACTAAAGCTCACTCCAGCCTCTTCTAGCCTTACCATACACTATGCTAATTCTATGTAACTGATCACTAAAGCTCACCCAGCCTCTCTAGCCCTTACCTGACATTATGTAATTCTATGTAACTGATTCACTAAAGCTCACCCCAGACATCTCTAGCCTTACCAGCATTATGTAATTCGATGTAACTGATTCACTAAGCTCACTCAGCCTCTCTAGCCTTACCATACCACTATGCTAATTCTATGTAACTGATTCCACTAAAGCTCACCCAGCCTCTCATAGCCTTACCAGACCATTATGTAATTCTATGTAACTGATTCACTAAAGCTCACCCAGCCTCTCTAGCCCTTACCAGACCCTATGTAACTTCTATGTAACTGATTCACCTAAAGCTCAACCCAGCCTCTCTAGCCCTACCAGACCCTATGTAATTCTATGTAAACTGATTCACTAAAGCTCACCCCCAGCCTCTCTAGCCTTACCAGACCCTATGCTAATTCTATGTAACTGATTCACTAAAGCTCACCCAGCCTCTCTAGCCTTACCAGACATTATGTAATTCTATGTACTGATTCACTAAAGCTCACCCAGCCTCTCTAGCCTTACCAGACACTATGTAATTCTATGTAACTGATTCACTAAAGCTCACCCAGCCTCTCTAGCCTTACCAGACAACTATGTAATTATATGTAACTGATTCACTAAAGCTCACCCAGCCTCTCAAGCCTTACCCAGACATTATGTAATTCTATGTAACTGATTCACTAAAGCTCACCCAGCCTCTCTAGCCTTACCAGACATTATGTAATTCTATGTAACTGATTCATAAAGCTCACCCCAGCCTCTCTAGCCTTACCCAGACACTATTGTATTTCTATGTAACTGATTCACTAAAGCTCACCCAGCCCTCTCTAGCCTTACCATACACTATGTAATTCTATGTAACTGATTCACCTAAAGCTCACACAGCCTCTCTAGCCTTACCCAGACCATTATGTAATTATATGTAACTGATTCACTAAAGCTCACCCAGCCTCTCTAACCTTACCAGACATTATGTAATTCTATGTAACCTGATTCACTAAAAGCTCACCCAGCCTCTCTAGCCTTACCAGACACTATGTAATTCTAAGTAACTGATTCACTAAAGCTCACCATCAGCCCTCTCTCGCCTTACCAGATCCCTATGTATATTTATATGATAAACTTGATTCACTAAACGCTCACCCGCCTGCCCTCTATAGCCTTACCCAGACCCTATGATAATTCTATGTAACTGATTCACTAAAGCTCAACCCAGCCTCTCTAGCCTTACAGATCCATATGTAATTCTATGTAATGATTCACCTAAAGCTCACCCAGCCTCTCTAGCCTACCAGACCCTATTGATAATTCTATGTAACTGATTCACTAAAGCTCACCACATGACCCTCATCTGAGCACCTTACCAGACCCACTAATGTAATTCTATGTAACTGATTCACTAAAGCTCACCCAGACCTCTACGAGCCTTACACAGACACTATGTAATTTATATGTAACTGATTCACCTAACTAAGCTCACCCAGCCTCTCTAGCGCTTACCAGACATTATGTAATTCTAAGTAAACTGATTCACTAAAGCTCACCCAGCCTCTCTAGCCTATAACCTAGACATTATGTAATTCTATGTAACTGATTCACTAAAGCTCACCCAGCCTCTCTAGCCTTACCAGACACTATGTAATTCTATGTAACTGATTCACTAAAGCTCACCCAGCCTCTCTAACCTTACCATACATTATGTAATTCTATGTAACTGATTCACTAAGCTCACCCAGCCTCTCTAGCCTTACCAGACATTATGTAATTTCTATGTAACTGATTCACTAAAGCTCACCCAGCCTCTCTAGCCTTACCAGACATTATGTAATTCTATGTAACTGATTCACTAAAGCTCACCAGCCTCTCTAGCCTTACCAGACATTATGTAATTCTATGTAACTGATTCACTAAAGCTCACCCAGCCTCTCTAGCCTTACCAGACACTATGTAATTATATGTAACTGATTCACTAAAGCTCACCCAGCCTCTCTAGCCTTACCTGACATTATGTAATTCTATGTAATTCTATTAACTATTCACTAAAGCTCACCCAGCCTCTATAGCCTTACCACAACTAAGTAATTCTATTAACTGATTCCCACTAAAAGCTCACCCAGCCTCTCTAGCCTTACCATAATTATGTAATTCTATGTAACTGATTCACTTAAAGCTCACCCAGCCTCTCTAGCCTTACCAGACATTATGTAATTCTATGTAACTGATTCACTAAAGCTCACCCAGCCTCTCTAGCCTTACCATACACCTATGTAATTCTATGTAACTGATTCACTAAAGCTCACACAGCCTCTCTAGCCTTACCAGACATTATGTAATTCTATGTAACTGATTCACTAAGCTCACCCAGCCTCTCTATCCTTACCAGACTTATGTAATTCTATGTAACTGATTCACTAAAGCTCACCCAGCCTCTCTAGCCTTACCTGACACCTATGTAATTCTATGTAACTGATTCACTAAAGCTCAACCCCAGCCTCTCTAGCCCTTACCAGACCCTATGTAATTCATGTAACTGATTCACTAAAGCTCACCCAGCCTCTCTAGCCTTACCAGACCCTATGTAATTCTATGTAACTGATTCACTAAAGCTCACCCCAGCCTCTCTAGCCTTACCAGACCCTATGTAATTCTATGTAACTGATTCACTAAAGCTCACCCAGCCCTCTCTAGCCTTACCAGACCCTATGTAATTCTATGTAACTGATTCACTAAAGCTCACCCAGCCTCTCTAGCCTTACCAGACACTATGTAATTCTATGTAACTGATTCACTAAAGCTCACCCAGCCTCTCTAGCCTTACCAGACACTATGTAATTATATGTAACTGATTCACTAAAGCTCACCCAGCCTCTCTAGCCTTACCAGACATTATGTAATTCTATGTAACTGATTCACTAAAGCTCACCCAGCCTCTCTAGCCTTACCAGACATTATGTAATTCTATGTAACTGATTCACTAAAGCTCACCCAGCCTCTCTAGCCTTACCAGACACTATGTAATTCTATGTAACTGATTCACTAAAGCTTCACCCAGCCTCTCTAGCCTTACCAGACATTATGTAATTCTATGTAAATGATTCACTAAAGCTCACCCAGCCTCTCTAGCCTTACCATACATTATGTAATTCTATGTAACTGATTCACTAAAGCTCACACAGCCTCTCTAGCCTACAGACACTATGTAATTCTATGTAACTGATTACACTAGAGCTCACCCAGCCTCTCTAGCCTTACCAGAAATATGTATTCTATGTAACTGATTCACTTAAAGCTCACCCAGCCTCTCTAGCCTTACCAGACATATGTAAATTATATGTAACTGATTCACTAAAGCTCACCCCAGCCTCTCTAGCCTTACCAGACCATATGTAATTATATGTAACTGATTCACTAAAAGCTCACCCAGCCTCTCTAGCCTTACCAGACATTATGTAATTCTAATGTAAATGATTCACTAAAGCTCACCCAGCTCTCTAGCCTTACCAGACCCTATGTAATTCTATGTAAACTGATTCACTAAAGCTCACCCAGCCTCTCTAGCCTTACCAGACACTATGTAATTCTATGTAACCTGATTCACTAAAGCTCACCCCAGCCTCTCTAGCGTTACCAGACACTATGTAATTCTATGTAACTGATTCACTAAAGCTCACCCAGCCTCTCTAGCCTTACCAGACACTATGTAATTCTATGTAACTGATTCACTAAAGCTCACCCAGCCTCTCTAGCCTTACCAGACATTATGTAATTCTATGTAACTGATTCACTAAAGCTCACCAGCCTCTCTAGCCTTACCAGACACTATGTAATTCTATGTAACTGATTCACTAAAGCTCACCCAGCCTCTCTAGCCTTACCAGACACTATGTAATTCTATGTAAACTGATTCACTAAAGCTCACCCAGCCTCTCTAGCCTTACCAGACACTATGTAATTCTATGTAACTGATTCACTAAAGCTCACCCAGCCTCTCTAGCCTTACCAGACATATGTAATTCTATGTAACTGATTCACTAAAGCTCACCCAGCCTCTCTAGCCTTACCAGACACTATGTAATTCTATGTAACTGATTCACTAAAGCTCACCCAGCCTCTCTAGCCTTACCAGACACTATGTAATTCTATGTAACTGATTCACTAAAGCTCACCCAGCCTCTCTAGCCTTACCAGACACTATGTAATTCTATGTAACTGATTCACTAAAGCTCACCCAGCCTCTCTAGCCTTACCAGACCCTATGTAATTCTATGTAACTGATTCACTAAAGCTCACCCAGCCTCTCTAGCCTTACCAGACACTATGTAATTCTATGTAACTGATTCACTAAAGCTCACCCAGCCTCTCTAGCCTTACCAGACACTATGTAATTCTATGTAACTGATTCACTAAAGCTCACCCAGCCTCTCTAGCCTTACCAGACACTATGTAATTCTATGTAACTGATTCACTAAAGCTCACCCAGCCTCTCTAGCCTTACCAGACATTATGTAATTCTATGTAACTGATTCACTAAAGCTCACCCAGCCTCTCTAGCCTTACCAGACACTATGTAATTCTATGTAACTGATTCACTAAAGCTCACCCAGCCTCTCTAGCCTTACCAGACACTATGTAATTCTATGTAACTGATTCACTAAAGCTCACCCAGCCTCTCTAGCCTTACCAGACACTATGTAATTCTATGTAACTGATTCACTAAAGCTCACCAGCCTCTCTAGCCTTACCAGACATTATGTAATTCTATGTAACTGATTCACTAAAGCTCACCCCAGCCTCTTAGCCTTACCAGACACTATGTAATTCTATGTAACTGATTCACTAAAGCTCACCCAGCCTCTCTAGCCTTACCAGACCCTATGTAATTCTATGTAACTGATTCACTAAAGCTCACCCAGCCTCTCTAGCCTTACCAGACATTATGTTAATTCTATGTAACTGATTCACTAAAGCTCACCCAGCCTCTCTAGCCTTACCAGACACTATGTAATTCTATGTAAACTGATTCACTAAAGCTCACCCAGCCTCTCTAGCCTTACCAGACACTATGTAATTTCTATGTAACTGATTCACTAAAGCTCACCCAGCCTCTCTAGCCTTACCAGACATTATGTAATTCTATGTAACTGATTCACTAAAGCTCACCCAGCCCTCTCTAGCCTTACCAGACCCTATATAATTCTATGTAACTGATTCACTAAAGCTCACCCAGCCTCTCTAGCCTTACCAGACCCTATGTAATTATATGTAACTGATTCACTAAAGCTCACCCAGCCTCTCTAGCCTTACCAGACCCTATGTAATTCTATGTAACTGATTCACTAAAGCTCACCCAGCCTCTCTAGCCTTACCAGACATTATGTAATTCTATGTAACTGATTCACTAAAGCTCATCCAGCCTCTCTAGCCTTACCAGACATTATGTAATTCTATGTAACTGATTCACTAAAGCTCACCCAACCTCTCTAGCCTTACCAGACCCTATGTAATTCTATGTAACTGATTCACTAAAGCTCACCCAACCTCTCTAGCCTTACCAGACACTATATAATTCTATGTAACTGATTCACTAAAGCTCACCCAGCCTCTCTAGCCTTACCAGACATTATGTAATTCTATGTAACTGATTCACTAAAGCTCACCCAGCCTCTCTAGCCTTACCAGACATTATGTAATTCTATGTAACTGATTCACTAAAGCTCACCCAGCCTCTCTAGCCTTACCATACACTATGTAATTCTATGTAACTGATTCACTAAAGCTCACCCAGCCTCTCTAGCCTTACCAGACATCATGTAATTCTATGTAACTGATTCACTAAAGCTCACCCAGCCTCTCTAACCTTACCAGACATTATGTAATTCTATGTAACTGATTCACTAAAGCTCACCCAGCCTCTCTAGCCTTACCAGACCCTATGTAATTATATGTAACTGATTCACTAAAGCTCACCCAGCCTCTCTAGCCTTACCATACACTATGTAATTCTATGTAACTGATTCACTAAAGCTCACCCAGCCTCTCTAGCCTTACCAGACACTATGTCATTATATGTAACTGATTCACTAAAGCTCACCCAGCCTCTCTAGCCTTACCTGACATTATGTAATTATATGTAACTGATTCACTAAAGCTCACCCAGCCTCTCTAGCCTTACCAGACCCTATGTAATTCTATGTAACTGATTCACTAAAGCTCACCCAGCCTCTCTAGCCTTACCAGACATTATGTAATTCTATGTAACTGATTCACTAAAGCTCACCCAGCCTCTCTAGCCTTACCATACACTATGTAATTCTATGTAACTGATTCACTAAAGCTCACCCAGCCTCTCTAGCCTTACCAGACCCTATATAATTATATGTAACTGATTCACTAAAGCTCACCCAGCCTCTCTAGCCTTACCAGACATTATGTAATTCTATGTAACTGATTCACTAAAGCTCACCCAGCCTCTCTAGCCTTACCAGACCCTATGTAATTATATGTAACTGATTCACTAAAGCTCACCCAGCCTCTCTAGCCTTACCAGACATTATGTAATTCTATGTAACTGATTCACTAAAGCTCACCCAGCCTCTCTAGCCTTACCAGACATTATGTAATTCTATGTAACTGATTCACTAAAGCTCACCCAGCCTCTCTAGCCTTACCAGACCCTATGTAATTATATGTAACTGATTCACTAAAGCTCACCCCAGCCTCTCTAGCGTTACCAGACACTATGTAATTCTATGTAACTGATTCACTAAAGCTCACCCAGCCTCTCTAGCCTTACCAGACCCTATGTAATTATATGTAACTGATTCACTAAAGCTCACCCAGCCTCTCTAGCCTTACCAGACCCTATGTAATTCTATGTAACTGATTCACTAAAGCTCACCCAGCCTCTCTAGCCTTACCAGACACTATGTAATTCTATGTAACTGATTCACTAAAGCTCACCCAGCCTCTCTAGCCTTACCAGACATTATGTAATTCTATGTAACTGATTCACTAAAGCTCACCCAGCCTCTCTAGCCTTACCAGACACTATGTAATTCTATGTAACTGATTCACTAAAGCTCACCCAGCCTCTCTAGCCTTACCATACACTATGTAATTCTATGTAACTGATTCACTAAAGCTCACCCAGCCTCTCTAGCCTTACCATACACTATGTAATTCTATGTAACTGATTCACTAAAGCTCACCCAGCCTCTCTAGCCTTACCATACATTATGTAATTCTATGTAACTGATTCACTAAAGCTCACCCAGCCTCTCTAGCCTTACCAGACACTATATAATTCTATATAACTGATTCACTAAAGCTCACCCAGCCTCTCTAGCCTTACCAGACACTATGTAATTCTATGTAACTGATTCACTAAAGCTCACCCAGCCTCTCTAGCCTTACCAGACATTATGTAATTCTATGTAACTGATTCACTAAAGCTCACCCAGCCTCTCTAGCCTTACCATACACTATGTAATTCTATGTAACTGATTCACTAAAGCTCACACAGCCTCTCTAGCCTTACCAGACATTATGTAATTCTATGTAACTGATTCACTAAAGCTCACCCAGCCTCTCTAACCTTACCAGACATTATGTAATTCTATGTAACTGATTCACTAAAGCTCACCCAGCCTCTCTAGCCTTACCAGACACTATGTAATTCTATGTAACTGATTCACTAAAGCTCACCCAGCCTCTCTAGCCTTACCAGACACTATGTAATTCTATGTAACTGATTCACTAAAGCTCACCCAGCCTCTCTAGCCTTACCAGACATTATGTAATTCTATGTAACTGATTCACTAAAGCTCACCCAGCCTCTCTAGCCTTACCAGACACTATGTAATTCTATGTAACTGATTCACTAAAGCTCACCCAGCCTCTCTAGCCTTACCAGACACTATGTAATTCTATGTAACTGATTCACTAAAGCTCACCCAGCCTCTCTAGCCTTACCAGACCCTATGTAATTCTATGTAACTGATTCACTAAAGCTCACCCAGCCTCTCTAGCCTTACCAGACACTATATAATTCTATGTAACTGATTCACTAAAGCTCACCCAGCCTCTCTAGCCTTACCAGACCCTATGTAATTATATGTAACTGATTCACTAAAGCTCACCCAGCCTCTCTAGCCTTACCAGACATTATGTAATTCTATGTAACTGATTCACTAAAGCTCACCCAGCCTCTCTAGCCTTACCAGACACTATATAATTCTATGTAACTGATTCACTAAAGCTCACCCAGCCTCTCTAGCCTTACCAGACATCATGTAATTCTATGTAACTGATTCACTAAAGCTCACCCAGCCTCTCTAGCCTTACCAGACATTATGTAATTCTATGTAACTGATTCACTAAAGCTCACCCAGCCTCTCTAGCCTTACCAGACACTGTGTAATTCTATGTAACTGATTCACTAAAGCTCACCCAACCTCTCTAGCCTTACCAGACACTATATAATTATATGTAACTGATTCACTAAAGCTCACCCAGTCTCTCCAGACCCTATGTAGTTGATTCACTAAAGATAATCCAGCTCAACCAGGTCTTGTTATTCCTTGCAGCTTATTCACTAAAGTTTACAGACTTCTCTAGTCTCACCAGACCCTATGTAATTCTATGTAACTTATTCACTAAAGCTCACCCCAACCTCTGCTGTCTCACCAGACCCTATATTGCTGCCTCAGATTTGATTACTGCATCATTAGACGATACTTTAACACTGACTGCGCCTTCATTCTCTTTCGGCATGGGCAGCAAGAGTCCTGCTACAAGCATTTGTGACAAGTCCATATAATGAAATCACTAGATAATGCTACATCTGATAGGACGATGCTACTGTGACACATTTGTCCAGCAATTTAATGAAACAAAAACACATTGGTTCTATTTCCATGAAGCTTTATTATTTCCTGATCTACATCTAATGGGTTTAATTGTCTTTTTCACAAATGGCTTGTTCTGGTGCCCAGTTTCACGTCTGATACATTTTACTGCTGGCATTTTAGTTATGATGCATTTTGTAAATAAAACTTTGTTTTTAGAACTCAGGAACTGTTGAGTAGATTTTTGTTTCAAGTATACATGTTATTATAGAAAGGGAAATCTTAGACTTTATTGTATTTAGAAGTTATAAACACTTTACACACGTAGTGACGCCCACCTTGTTATTATCCTGATCAGTGACATTTACTCCCCACCTTCCTTACCTGCTTCACCAACAAACACTTCCACGGGTGGGCTGGCCGGGCCCTCCCCCACAGCATTATATGCGGTAACCAGAAGTTCATAGCGCCTATATTCAGTCAGCTCTGAAATGGATAGAAACAGACATTGGAACACAATGTGATTCAATCCCAACACTTTAAAAACATGAGCTAGCAAGTGCCCTGTCTGACTTCCCTATACAGCTGACATTCAACCCCGATATGACTTGGCCCAGTTATTTATAAGTCAGGACAACCTGAAATTCAGCTGGTCTCTCTGGGATATTCTATTTGCTTATTTACTAGGATAATCCCATCATTTACTAATGAGATACTAACAGAATATGGCTTTACTCAAATACTGTATATACAGGACCCTCATGTACCAAGGGACTCACTGATATAACTGTCTGCTCTATACTACCCCTGTATATGCCATTACTGCCTATTACAGGATATTACTAAATGTTCTCTGTATGTGTGATTACTGGCTATAGCTGCTGTGTATAAGGATTTACAGGCTATATATTTACTCTCTGTATGTGTGCTTACTGGCTATAGCTGCTGTGTATAAGGATTTACAGGCTATATATTTACTCTCTGCATGTGTGATTACTGGCTATAGCTGCTGTGTATAAGGATTTACAGGCTATATATATTACTCTCTGTATGTGTGCCTACTGGCTATAACTGCTGTGTATAAGGATTTACAGGCTATATATTTACTCTCTGTATGTGTGCTTACTGGCTATAGCTGCTGTGTATAAGGATTTACAGGCTATATATTTACTCTCTGTATGTGTGCTTACTGGCTATAGCTGCTGTGTATAAGGATTTACAGGCTATATATTTACTCTCTGTATGTGTGATTACTGGCTATAAATGCTGTGTATAAGGATTTACAGGCTATATATTTACTCTCTGTATGTGTGCTTACTGGCTATAGCTGCTGTGTATAAGGATTTACAGGCTATATATTTACACTCTGTATGTGTGATTACTGGCTATAGCTGCTGTGTATAAGGATTTACAGGCTATATATGTACTCTCTGTATGTGTGATTACTGGCTATAGCTGCTGTGTATAAGGATTTACAGGCTATATATGTACTCTCTGTATGTGTGCTTACTGGCTATAGCTGCTGTGTATAAGGATTTACAGGCTATATATTTACACTCTGTATGTGTGATTACTGGCTATAGCTGCTGTGTATAAGGATTTACAGGCTATATATGTACTCTCTGTATGTGTGCTTACTGGCTATAGCTGCTGTGTATAAGGATTTACAGGCTATATATTTACACTCTGTATGTGTGATTACTGGCTATAGCTGCTGTGTATAAGGATTTACAGGCTATATATTTACACTCTGTATGTGTGATTACTGGCTATAGCTGCTGTGTATAAGGATTTACAGACTATATATGTACTCTCTGTATGTGTGATTACTGGCTATAGCTGCTGTGTATAAGGATTTACAGGCTATATATTTACTCTCTGTATGTGTGCTTACTGGCTATAGCTGCTGTGTATAAGGATTTACAGGCTATATATTTACTCTCTGTATGTGTAATTACTGGCTATAGCTGCTAGGTATAAAGGATATACATGCTATATATTTACTCTCTGTATGTGTGATTACTGGCTATAGCTGCTGTGTATAAGGATTTACAGGCTATATATTTACTCTCTGTATGTGTGATTACTGGCTATAGCTGCTGTGTATAAGGATTTACAGGCTATATATTTACTCTCTGTATGTGTGCTTACTGGCTATATCTGCTGTGTATAAGGATTTACAGGCTATATATTTACACTCTGTATGTGTGATTACTGGCTATAGCTGCTGTGTATAAGGATTTACAGGCTATATATTAACTCTCTGTATGTGTGATTACTGGCTATAGCTGCTGTGTATAAGGATTTACAGGCTATATATATTACTCTCTGTATGTGTGATTACTGGCTATAGCTGCTGTGTATAAGGATTTACAGGCTATATATTTACACTCTGTATGTGTGATTACTGGCTATAGCTGCTGTGTATAAGGATTTACAGGCTATATATGTACTCTCTGTATGTGTGATTACTGGCTATAGCTGCTGTGTATAAGGATTTACAGGCTATATTTTTACTCTCTGTATGTGTAATTCCTGGCTATAGATGCTAGGTATAAGGATATACATGCTATATATTTACTCTGTATGTGTGATTACTTGCTATAGCTGCTGTGTATAAGGATTAACAGGCTATATATTTACTCTCTGTATGTGTGATTACTGGCTATAACTGCTGTGTATAAGGATTTACAGGCTATATATTTACTCTCTATATGTGTGATTATTGGCTATAGCTGCTGTGTATAAGGATTAACAGGCTATATATATTACTCTCTGTATGTGTGATTACTGGCTATAACTGCTGTGTATAAGGATTTACAGGCTATATATTTACTCTCTGTATGTGTGATTATTGGCTATAGCTGCTGTGTATAAGGATTAACAGGCTATATATATTAATCTCTGTATGTGTGATTACTGGCTATAACTGCTGTGTATAAGGATTTACAGGCTTTATATTTACTCTCTGTAGATGTGCTTACTGGCTATAGCTGCTGTGTATATGGATTTACAAGCTATGGCCTCTAGTTATTAACGTGTCTACTTACCTGCCTTCGCCGGCCCCAATACGCCCGCCTAACTCGCCTACCATCGCCACCGCAGACCTGAAAAATCTCGCCAAAGTTATCAATAAAACTGTCAAAAAGCTGCGCACCAAGTACGGGGCGATGAGCAGCGGACTGTGATAGTTATCACTCATCCGATCTCGCTGTTCTTCGGCTTTTTCACAGCTTTATTGCTAGCCTGTCACTAAGCACCCACACTAAACTACACTGTTCTACCCCCTATACCGGCACCCCCGGAGCCCCCCGCAACTAAATAAAGTTAGTAACCCCTAAACCGCCGCTCCCGAACACCGCCACAACTATCATAAATGTATTAACCCCTAAACCGCCGCTCCTGGAGCCCACCGCCACCTACATTATACCTAGTAACCCCTATCCTGCCCCCCCTATACCGCCACCACCTATAATAATATTATTAACCCCTATCCTGCCGATCCGGGACCCCGCCACAACTAAATTGTTTAACCCCTAAACCCCCACTCCCGGACCCCGCCGCCACTTATATTAAATTTATTAACCCCTAATCTGCCCCCCCCCCCTACACCGTCGCCACTATAATAAAATTATTAACCCCTAAACCTAACCCTAACCCTAACACCCCCCTAACTTAAATATTAATTAAATCTAAATAAATATTACTCTTATTAACTAAATTAATCCTATATAAAAACTAAATACTTACCTTTAAAATAAACCCTAATATAGCTACAATATAAATAATAATTATACTGTAGCTATCTTAGGATTTATTTTTATTTTACAGGCAACTTTCAATTTATTTTAACTAGGTACAATAGCTATTAAATAGTTAATAACTATTTAATAACTACCTAGCTAAAATAAATACAAAATTACCTGTAAAATAAATCCTAACCTAAGTTACAATTAAACCTAACACTACACTATCATTAAATTAATTAAATAAATTACCTACAAATAACTACAATTAAATACAATTAAACTAACTAAAGTACAAAAAATTAAAAAAGCTAAGTTACAAAGAATAAAAAAAATAAGTTACAAACATTTCAAAAATATTACAACAATTTTAAGCTACTTACACCTAATCTAAGCCCCCTAATAAAATAACAAAGCCCCCCAAAATAAAAAAATGCCCTACCCTATTCTACATTTAAAAGTTAACAGCTCTATTACCTTACCAGCCCTAAAAAGGGCCTTTTGCGGGGCATGCCCCAAAGAATTAAGCTCTTTTGCCTGTAAAATAAAAATACAACACCACCCCAACATTAAAACCCACCACCCACACACCCCTACTCTAACCCAAACCCCCCTGGAATAAACCTTACACTACCCCCCTGAAGATCATCCTACCTTTAGCCGTCTTCAGCCAGCCGACCACCGATGGAACAGAAGAGGAGATCCGCAGCGGCAGAAGTAATCATCCAAGGGGCGCTGAAGAAGTCTTCCATCCGATTGAAGTCATCATCCAGGCAGCGTCTTCAATCTTCATCCATCCGGAGCGGAGCAGAGCCATCTTCAGACGAGCCGACGCAGAGCCATCCTCTTCTACCGACGGACTAACGATGAATGACGGTTCCTTTAAGGGACGTCATCCAAGATGGCGTCCCTCGAATTCCGATTGGCTGATAGGATTCTATCAGCCAATCGGAATTAAGGTATGAAAAATCTGATTGGCTGATTGGATCAGCCAATCAGATTGAACTTCAATCTGATTGGCTGATTAAATCAGCCAGATTGAGCTCGCATTCTATTGGCTGATCGGAACAGCCAATAGAATGCAAGCTCAATCTGATTGGCTGATTAAATCAGCCAATCAGATTTTTCCTACCTTAATTCCGATTGGCTGATAGAATCCTATCAGCCAATCGGAATTCGAGGGACGCCATCTTGGATGACTTCACTTAAAGGAACCGTCATTTGTCGTTAGTCCGTCGGTAGAAGAGGATGGCTCTGCGTCGGCTCGTCTGAAGATGGCTCCGCTCCGGATGGATGAAGATTGAAGACGCCGCCTGGATGATGACTTCAATCGGATGGAAGACTTCTTCAGCGCCCCTTGGATGAAGACTCCTGCCGCTGCGGATCTCCTCTTCTGTTCCATCGGTGGTCGGCTGGCTGAAGACGGCTAAAGGTAGGATGATCTTCAGGGGGGTAGTGTTAGGTTTAATTAAGGGGGGTTTGGGTTAGAGTAGGGGTGTGTGGGTGGTGGGTTTTAATGTTGGGGGGTTCCATTTTTCTTTTTACAGGCAAAAGAGCTGTTTTCGTTGGGGCATGCCCCGCAAAAGGCCCTTTTAAGGGCTGGTAAGGTAATAGAGCTGTTAACTTTTTAATGTAAAATAGGGTAGGGCATTTTTTTTATTTTGGGGGGCTTTGTTATTTTATTAGGGGGCTTAGATTAGGTGTAAATAGCTTAAAATTGTTGTAATATTTTTGAAATGTTTGTAAATTATTTTTTTATTTTTTGTACTTTAGTTAGTTTATTTAATTGTATTTAATTGTAGTTATTTGTAGGTAATTTATTTAATTAATTTAATGATAGTGTAGTGTTAGGTTTAATTGTAACTTAGGTTAGGATTTATTTTACAGGTAATTTTGTATTTCTTTTAGCTAGGTAGTTATTAAATAGTTAATAACTATTTAATAACTATTCTAAATAAATACAAAGTTACCTGTAAAATAAATATAAATCCTAAGATAGCTCCAATGTAATTATTAATGACATTGTAGCTATCTTAGGGTTTATTTTACAGGTAAGTATTTAGTTTTAAATAGGAATAATTTATTAAAGTATAGTGTAGTGTTAGGTGTAATTGTAACTTAGGTTAGGATTTATTTTACAGGTAAGTATTTAGTTTTAAATAGGAATAATTTATTTAATGATAGTGTAGTGTTAGGTGTAATTGTAACTTAGGTTAGTTTTTATTTTACAGGTAAATTTCTCTTTATTTTAACTAGGTAGCTATTAAATAGTTATTAACTATTTAATAGCTATTGTACCTAGTTAAAATAAATGGAAATTTGCCTGTAAAATAAAAATAAATCCTAAAATAGATACAATAAAATTATTATTTATATTGTAGCTATCTTAGGGTTTATTTTACAGGTAAGTATTTATTTTTAAATAGGATTAATTTAGTTAATAAGAGTTATAATATTTAGATGTATTTAATTAATATTTAAGTTAGGGGGGTGTTAGGGTTAGGGTTAGACTTAGGTTTAGGGGTTAATAATTTTATTATAGTTGCGGCGGTGTGGGGGGGGCAGGATAGGGGTTAATAAATTTATTATAGTGGCGGCGGTGTAGGGGGGGGCAGGATAGGGGTTAATAAATTTATTATAGTGGCGGTGGGGTCCGGGAGCGGCGGTATAGGGGTTAATCAGTTTATTAGAGTGGCGGTGGGCTCCGGGAGCGGAGGTTTAGGGGATAATACATTTATTTAGTTGCGGCGGTGTAGGGGGGGACAGATTAGGGGTGTTTAGACTCGGGGTACATGTTAGGGTGTTGGGTGTAGACATCTCCCATAGGAATCAATGGGATGTCTGGCAGCAGCGAACATGAACTTTCGCTATGGTCAGAATCCCATTGATTCCTATGGGATCCGCCGCCTCCAGGGCGGCGGATTGAAAACCAGGTACGCTGGGCCGGAAAAGTGCCGAGCGTACCTGCTAGTTTTTTGATAACTAGCAAAAGTAGTCAGATTGTGCCGAACTTGTGTGCGGAACATCTGGAGTGATGTAAGAATCGATCTGTGTCGGACTGAGTCCTGCGGATCGAAGCTTACGTCACTAAATTCTACTTTTGCCGGTGTGTAGGGCTTGATAACTTAGGCGAATCAGCCTCGCCACAAATACGCTGCGGAATTCCAGCATATTTGAGGTTGACGGCTTGATAACTAGACCCCTATATATGTACTCTTTGTATGTGTGATTACTGGCTATATATGTACTCTCTGTATGTGTGATTACTGGCTATAGCTGCTGTGTATAAGGATTTACAGGCTATATATTAACTATTTGTATGTGTGATTACTGGCTATAGCTGCTGTGTATAAGGATTTACAGGCTATATATGTACTCTCTGTATGTGTGCTTACTGGCTATAGCTGCTGTGTATAAGGATTTACAGGCTATATATGTACTCTCTGTATGTGTGCTTACTGGCTATAGCTGCTGTGTATAAGGATTTACAGGCTATATATGTACTCTCTGTATGTGTGATTACTGTCTATAGCTGCTGTGTATAAGGATTTACAGGCTATATATTTACTCTCTGTATGTGTGATTACTGGCTATAGCTGCTGTGTATAAGGATTTACAGGCTACATATTTACTCTCTGTATGTGTGATTATTGGCTATAGCTGCTGTGTATAAGGATTTACAGGCTCTGTACTGGCTATAGCTGCTGTGTATAAGGATTTACAGGCTTTATATTTACTCTCTGTATGTGTGATTACTGGCTATAGCTGCTGTGTATAAGGATTTACAGGCTATATATTTACTCTCTGTATGTGTGATTACTGGCTATAGCTGCTGTGTATAAGGATTTACAGGCTATATATGTACTCTCTGTATGTGTGCTTACTGGCTATAGCTGCTGTGTATAAGGATTTACAGGCTATATATGTACTCTCTGTATGTGTGATTACTGGCTATAGCTGCTGTGTATAAGGATTTACAGGCTATATATGTACTCTCTGTATGTGTGCTTACTGGCTATAGCTGCTGTGTATAAGGATTTACAGGCTTTATATTTACTCTCTGTATGTGTGATTACTGGCTATAGCTGCTGTGTATAAGGATTTACAGGCTATATATTTACTCTCTGTATGTGTGATTACTGGCTATAGCTGCTGTGTATAAGGATTTACAGGCTATATATTTACTCTCTGTATGTGTGATTACTGGCTATAGCTGCTGTGTATAAGGATTTACAGGCTATATATGTACTCTCTGTATGTGTGCTTACTGGCTATAGCTGCTGTGTATAAGGATTTACAGGCTATATATGTACTCTCTGTATGTGTGATTACTGTCTATAGCTGCTGTGTATAAGGATTTACAGGCTATATATTTACTCTCTGTATGTGTGATTACTGGCTATAGCTGCTGTGTATAAGGATTTACAGGCTATATATTTACTCTCTGTATGTGTGATTACTGGCTATAGCTGCTGTGTATAAGGATTTACAGGCTACATATTTACTCTCTGTATGTGTGATTATTGGCTATAGCTGCTGTGTATAAGGATTTACAGGCTCTGTACTGGCTATAGCTGCTGTGTATAAGGATTTACAGGCTTTATATTTACTCTCTGTATGTGTGATTACTGGCTATAGCTGCTGTGTATAAGGATTTACAGGCTATATATTTACTCTCTGTATGTGTGATTACTGGCTATAGCTGCTGTGTATAAGGATTTACAGGCTATATATTTACTCTCTGTATGTGTGATTACTGGCTATAGCTGCTGTGTATATGTATTTACAGACTATGAGGCCTATCTATTAAGCCATCAACTTTCTTGCATTCGACTGCACCAATACGCTTGCCTAACATTGCGGCCGCGGATTAAGCTCTCATCCTATTGGCTGATTGGAACAGCCAATAGGATGAGAGCTGCTCAAATCCTATTGGCTGATTGGAACAGCCAATAGGATTTTAGCAGCTCTAATCCTATTGGCTGATTGGAACCTTTCAGCCAATAGGAATGCAAGGGACGCCATCTTGGATGACCTCACTTGCATTCAAGATCCAGCTTACGGAGGAGACCGTATTGAAGAGGAGCTCCTAGTCAGATGTCTTCAGGATGGACCCGCTCCACGCCGGATGTCTTCAGGATGGACCCACTCCTCGCCGGAGGGATGAAGATAGAAGAGGACACATGGATGAAGACTTCACCGGATGGATGAAGATGGAAGAGGCTGCCCGGATGAAGACTTCTTGCTGGCTGGATGGATCCTTCAAGCGGAACTTCAAAAACTGTAAGTGGATCGTCGGGGGTTAGTGTTAAGTTTTTTAAGGTTTTTTTTGGGTGGGTTTTATTTTTAGAGTAGGGTTTGGGTAGTAAAAGAGCTAAATGCCCTTTTAAGGGCAATGCCCATACAAATGCCCTTTTCAGGGCAATGGGGAGCTTAGGTTTTTTAGATAGGTTTTTTATTTTGGGGGGTTGGTTGTGTGGGTGGTGGGTTTTACTGTTGGGGGGTGTTTGTATTTATTTGTACAAGTAAAAGAGCTGATTTCTTTGGGGCAATGTCCCGCAAAAGGCCCTTTTAAGGGCCATTGGTAGTGTATTGTAGGCTAGGGTTTTTTTTTATTTTGGAGTTTTTATTTTTATTTTGATAGGGCTATTAAATTAGGTGTAATTCTTTTTTATTTTTGATACTGTGGGTTTTTATTTTTTGTAACAGTGTTTTTTATTTTTTGTAACAGTGTTTATTTTTTTTGTAATTTAGAAATGTTTAATAGTAGATTTAAATAATTTGAGTAGGGTTAGGTTTTTAAATATGTAATATAGTTAATTTAATTGGTAGTTTAATGTATTTTTAGTATAATAGTTAGGGTAGGTTAATTAATAGTTTAATATAGTTTAATTTAATTTTAGTATAATAGTTAGGGTAGGTTAATTAATAGTTTAATGTAGTTTATTTTAATTCTACAGGTAAGTTTAAATTTATTATAAGATAGGGATGTTGTAATTTTAATATAAAGTTAGCATGTTAGGTTAAGGGGTTAATAGCTTAATTTAGTTTATGGCAATGTGGGGGGCTGGCGGTTTAGGGGTTAATAGGTTTAGTTAGTGGTAGTGATGTGGGAGGCCAGGGGTTTAGGGGTTAAAACTTTTATTTAGTTGTGGTGGGGTCCAGGAGTAGCGGTATAGGGGTTAATAACTTTTATTTAGTGGCGGCGATGTCGGGGCGGCAGATTAGGGATGTTTAGACTCGGGGATTATGTTAGGTGTAAACGTTACTGGTTGTCTACCATAGAAATCAATGTGATATCTGCCAGCATCGAACATAAGCTTTCGTGCTTTTAGACTCCCATTGATTCCTATGGCATCCGCGGTCTCTAGTGTGGCAGATTGAAAACCAGGTACGATGGGCCGGAATAGCCGCAAGCGTACCAGTTAACTATTTGATAAGTTTTAAAAAACTGTCAAATAGTGCCGAATGTGTATTCGGAACATCTATAAAGCATCGATCTGTGTCAGATTGAGACCGGTGGATCGTATGTTACGTCACAGATTTCAACTTTTGCCGGTCTGTAGGCTTTGATAACTAGGTCAAATCAAGCTCGCCAGAATTACGCTGCGGAATTCCAGCGTTTTTCAGGTTCCCGGCTTGATAAATATTCCCCTATATATTTACTCTCTGTATGTGTGATTACTGGCTATAGCTGCTGTGTATAAGGATTTACATGCTATATATTTACTCTCTGTATGTGTGATTACTGGCTATAGCTGCTGTGTATAAGGATTTACAGTCTATATATTTACTCTGTATGTGTGCTTACTGGCTATAACTGCTGTGTATAAGGATTTACAGGCTATATATTTACTCTCTGTATGTGTGATTACTGGCTATAGCTGCTGTGTATATGTATTTACAGGCTATATATTTTCTCTCTGCATGTGTGCTTACTGGCTATAGCTGCTGTGTATAAGGATTTACAGGCTATATATTTACTCTCTGTATGTGTGATTACTGGCTATAGCTGCTGTGTATAAGGATTTACAGGCTATATATTTACTCTCTGTATGTGTGATTACTGGCTATAACTGCTGTGTATAAGGATTTACAGGCTATATATTTTCTCTCTGTATGTGTGCTTACTGGCTATAGCTGCTGTGTATAAGGATTTACAGGCTACATATTTACTCTCTGTATGTGTGATTACTGGCTATAGCTGCTGTGTATAAGGATTTACAGGCTATATATTTACTGTCTGTATGTGTAATTACTGGCTATAGCTGCTGTGTATAAGGATTTACAGGCTACATATTGACCATAGGGACATCACTTACCTGTCAGTTGATAGGAGGTGAGTAATGAGCTGACGCTGGCTGCACTGAAGCTGTTCTGGGCTGTAAATAAAAAAAAAACAACTCAAAATAAGGCTCCAACATGTGTTTGGGTGGTCTCTCACTAAACACTGGGAAATAAGTGGTGTCCTTTGTAGGTAAAAATTAAAATATGCTAATGTTCAACAGCTGGTCTCATTCTGTATTAGGGTTCTAGTTGTTATGATAAAAAAAACTGATGGATGCACCCTCCGCCAGCTTAGTGTTGGCTTTGGTACAACCCTGGCAAATCACTTTTTTTGCTTGTAGATAATGAATCTCTCTAAGGTTGTAGGAGTAGGTCATCTCTTAATTGTATAATCATTAGTAAACATAGGATATTGTGTCAAATTTGGTAGCCGTGGGGGGATTTTGATATACATTGTTCAAAGCACTATTAACGTCACCTTGTTGGGGTATACCAGTTTTATTAAGCACTTCAACATGGATGACCCTATCAGCATAACTTGTCACCAAGAGTAATAGTGTGTTGTTAAGTATTTTGTGTATTTGTAATATGTGAGTATACTGTGTATGTTGTATATTGTGTGTTTATATTTGTGTACGTGATGGTTTCAGTTATGCTAACCTGATGAGTGTTAAAGGCAATTGCGCGATCATGATTACTTTCAACTTGTAATACGTACGCTTTTTTCCAAAGTGTGCAAAACGCTGATATTGCTTGTGCATAACAGTTAGCACACCACTTGTAATCTAGTCCTATATATTTTCTCTCTGTATGTGTGATTACTGGCTATAACTGCTGTGTATAAGGATTTACAGGCTATATATTTTCTTTCTGTGTGATTACTGGCTATAGCTGCTGTTTATAACGATTTACAGGCTAAATATTTACTCTCTGTATGTGTGATTACTGGCTATAGCTGCTGTATATACAGATTTACAGGCTATATATTTACTCTCTGTATGTGTGATTACTGGCTATAGCTGCTGTGTATAAGGATTTACAGGCTATATATATTACTCTCTGTATGTGTGATTACTGGCTATAACTGCTGTGTATAAGGATTTACAGGCTACATATTTACTCTCTGTATGTGCGATTACTGGCTATAGCTGCTGTGTATAAGGATTTACAGGCTATATATTTACTCTCTGTATGTGTGATTACTGGCTATAGCTGCTGTGTATAAGGATTTACAGGCTACATATTTACTCTCTGTATGTGTGATTACTGGCTATAGCTGCTGTGTATAAGGATTTACAGGCTATATATTTACTCTCTGTATGTGCGATTACTGGCTATAGCTGCTGTGTATAAGGATTTACATGCTATATATTTACTCATCCGACGCGGAGCGGGTCCATCTTCAAGCCATCCGACGCGGAGCAGGTCCATCTTCAAGCCATCCGACGCGGAGCGGGTCCATCTTCAAGCCATCCGACGCGGAGAATCCTCTTCTTCCGATGGCTACGACTGAATGAAGGTACCTTTAAGTGACGTCATCCAAGATGGCGTCCCTTCACGTCCGATTGGCTGATAGAATTCTATCAGCCAATCGGAATTAAGGTAGAAAAAATCCTATTGGCTGTTCCAATCAGCCAATAGAATGCAAGCTCAATCCTATTGGCTGATTGCACTTCTGCCCGGTTGGATGAAGACGTCTCCCGGTAGGGTGATCTTCAGAGGGTTAGTGTTAGGTTTTTTTAAGGGGGGATTGGGTGGGTTTTAAAGTAGGGTTGGTTGTGTGGGTGGTGGGTTTTTATGTTGGGGGGGGATTTGTAATTTTTTTTACAGGTAAAAGAGCTGATTACTTTGGGGCAATGCCCCGCAAAAGGCCCCTTTTTTATTTTGGGGGGGCTTTTTTTATTTTGTTAGGGGGATTAGATTAGGTGTAATTAGTTTAAAAATCTTGTATATTTTTTTATTATTTTCTGTAATTTAGTGTTTGTTTGTTTTTGTACTTTAGATCATTTTATTTAATTTAGGGAATTAATTTAATTATAGTGGTAGTGTATGGTGTAATTGTAACTTAGGTTAGGTTTTATTTTACAGGTACTTTTGTCTTTATTTTAGCTAGGTAGTTATTAAATAGTTAATAACTATTTAGTAACTATTCTACCTAGTTAAAATAAATACAAACTTGCCTGTAAAATAAAAATAAACCCTAAGCTAGCTACAATGTAACTATTAGTTATATTGTAGCTATCTTAGGGTTTATTTTATAGGTATTTAGTTTTAAATAGGAATAATTTAGTTAATGATAGTTATTTTATTTATATTTATTTAAATTATATTTAAGTTAGGGGGGTTAAGGTTAGGGTTAGATTTAGTGGTTAATAACTTTAATATAGTGGCGGCGACATTGGGGGCGGCAAATTAGGGGTTAATAAATGTAGGTAGGTGTCGGCGATGTTAGGGACGGCAGATTAGAGGGTAATAACATTTAACTAGTGTTTGCGAGGCGGGAGTGCGGTGGTTTAGGGGTTAATATATTTATTATAGAGACGGCAATGTCCGGTTCAGCAGATTAGGGGTTAACATTTTTTTTAAGTGTTTGCGATGTGGGGGGGGCCTCGGTTTAGGGGTTAATAGATAGTTTATGGGTGTTAGTGTACTTTTTAGCACTTTAGTTAAGAGTTTTATGCTACAGCGTTGTAGTGTGAAACTCTTAACTACTGACTTTAAAATGCGGTACCAGTCTTGACAGGAGAGGGTCTACCACTCACTTTTTGTCAGACTCGTAATACAGGCACTATGCAAGTCCCATTGAAAAAAAGAGGATACGCAATTGACGTAAGTGGATTTGCGGTATTTCCGAGTCTGGCCAAAAAAGTGAGCAGTACACCTGTACCTTCAAGACTCGTAATACCAGCGGGCGTTAAAAAGCAGCGTTGGGACTGGCCAAGGCTGCTTTTTAAGCCTAACGCAAGACTCGTAATCTAGCCGATAGTCAGTAAGCACACATACAGAGAGTAAATATATAGCCTGTAAATCCTTATACACAGAAGCTATAACCAGTAAGCATACATGCAGAGAGGAAATATTCAGAGGCCAATTTATTAAAGGTCTTGCGGACCTGATCCGACAGTGTGGATCAGGTCCGCAAGACCTTGCGGAATGCGGAGAGCAATACGCTCTCCGTATTCACCATTGCACCAGCATCTCACAAGAGCTGTTGGTGCAACGGCGCCCCCTGCAGACTCGTGGCCAATGGGCCGCCAGCAGGAAGGTGTCAATCAACCCGATCGTACTCGATCGGGTTGAATTCTGGCGATTCCTGTCCGCATCATCAGAGCAGGCAGACAGGGTTATGGAGCAGCGGTCTTGAAGACAGAAACATTGCCCTTCAAGCTCCATTCGGAGCTTGATAGATAGGCCTCATAGCCTGTAAATCATACAGAGAGTAAATATATAGCCTGTAAATCCTTATACACAGCAGCTATAGCCAGTAATCACACATACAGAGAGTAATATATATAGCCTGTAAATCCTTATACACAGCAGTTATAGCCAGTAATCACACATACAGAGAGTAAATATATAGCCTGTAAATCCTTTATACACAGCAGCTATAGCCAGTAATCACACATACAGAGAGTAAATATATATATAGACTGTAAATCCTTATACACAGCAGCTATAACTAGTAATCACACATACAGAGAGTAAATATATAGCCTGTAAATCCTTATACACAGCAGCTATAGCCAGTAATCACACATACAGAGAGTAAATGTAAAGCCTGTAAATCCTTATACACAGCATTTATAGCCAGTAATCACACATACAGAGAGTAATATATATAGCCTGTAAATCCTTATACACAGCAGTTATAGCCAGTAATCACACATACAGAGAGTAAATGTAAAGCCTGTAAATCCTTATACACAGCATTTATAGCCAGTAAATATATAGACTGTAAATCCTTATACACAGCAGTTATAGCCAGTAATCACACATACAGAGAGTAAATATATAGCCTGTAAATCCTTATACACAGCAGCTATAGCCAGTAAGCACACATACAGAGAGAAAATATATAGCCTGTAAATCCTTATACACAGCAGCTATAGACAGTAATCACACTTACAGAGAGTAAATATATAGCCTGTAAATCCTTATACACAGCAGCTATAGCCAGTAAGCACACATACAGAGAGTAAATATATAGCCTGTAAATCCTTATACACAGCAGCTATAGCCAGTAATCACACTTACAGAGAGTAAATATATAGCCTGTAAATCCTTATACACAGCAGCTATAGCCAGTAATCACACATGCAGAGAGGAAATATATAGACTGTAAATCCTTATACACAGCAGCTATAGCCAGTAATCACACATGCAGAGAGAAAATATATAGCCTGTAAATCCGTATATACAGCAGCTATAGCCAGTAATCACACATACAGAGAGTAAATATATAGCCTGTAAATCCGTATATACAGCAGCTATAGCCAGTAATCACACATGCAGAGAGGAAATATATAGACTGTAAATCCTTATACACAGCAGTTCTAGCCAGTAATCACACATACAGAGAGTAAATATATAGACTGTAAACCCTTATACACCGCAGTTTTAGCCAGTAATCACACATGCAGAGAGAAAATATAAAGCCTGTAAATCCGTATACACAGAAGCTATAACCAGTAAGCACACATGCAGAGAGGAAATATTCAGAGGCCAATTTATTAAAGGTCTTGCGGACCTGATCCGACAGTGTGGATCAGGTCCGCAAGACCTTGCGGAATGCGGAGAGCAATACGCTCTCCGTATTCACCATTGCACCAGCATCTCACAAGAGCTGTTGGTGCAACGGCGCCCCCTGCAGACTCGTGGCCAATGGGCCGCCAGCAGGAAGGTGTCAATCAACCCGATCGTACTCGATCGGGTTGAATTCTGGCGATTCCTGTCCGCATCATCAGAGCAGGCAGGCAGGGTTATGGAGCAGCGGTCTTGAAGCCAGAAACACGGCCCTTCAAGCTCCATTCGGAGCTTGATAGATAGGCCTCATAGCCTGTAAATCATACAGAGAGTAAATATATAGCCTGTAAATCCTTATACACAGCAGCTATAGCCAGTAATCAGGATGCTATAGCTGCTGTGTATAAGGATTTACAGGCTATATATATTACTCTCTGTATGTGTGATTACTGGCTATAAATGCTGTGTATAAGGATTTACATGCTATATATTTACTCTCTGTATGTGTGATTACTGGCTATAGCTGCTGTGTATAAGGATTTACAGGCTATATATTTACTCTCTGTATGTGTGATTACTAGCTATAGCTGCTGTGTATAAGGATTTACAGTCTATATATTTACTCTCTGTATGTGTGATTACTGGCTATAGCTGCTGTGTATAAAGATTTACAGGCTATATATTTACTCTCTGTATGTGTGCTTACTGGCTATAGCTGCTGTGTATAAGGATTTACAGTCTATATATTTACTCTCTGTATGTGTGATTACTGGCTATAACTGCTGTGTATAAGGATTTACAGTCTATATATTTACTCTCTGTATGTGTGATTACTGGCTATAGCTGCTGTGTATAAAGATTTACAGGCTATATATTTACTCTCTGTATGTGTGATTACTGGCTATAGCTGCTGTGTATATGTATTTACAGGCTATATATTTACTCTGTATGTGTGCTTACTGGCTATAGCTGCTGTGTATAAGGATTTACATGCTATATATTTACTCTCTGTATGTGTGATTACTGGCTATAGCTGCTGTGTATAAGGATTTACAGGCTATATATGTACTCTCTGTATGTGTGCTTACTGGCTATATATGTACTCTCTGTATGTGTGCTTACTGGCTATAGCTGCTGTGTATAAGGATTTACAGGCTATATATTTACTCTCTGTATGTGTGATTACTGGCTATAGCTGCTGTGTATAAGGATTTACAGGCTATATATTTACTCTCTGTATGTGTGATTACTGGCTATAGCTGCTGTGTATAAGGATTTACAGGCTATATATTTACACTCTGTATGTGTGATTACTGGCTATAGCTGCTGTGTATAAGGATTTACAGGCTATATATTTACTCTATGTATGTGTGATTACTGGCTATAGCTGCTGTGTATAAGGATTTACAGGCTATATATGTACTCTCTGTATGTGTGCTTACTGGCTATATATGTACTCTCCGTATGTGTGCTTACTGGCTATAGCTGCTGTGTATAAGGATTTACAGGCTACATATTTACTCTCTGCATGTGTGATTACTGGCTATAGCTGCTGTGTATAAGGATTTACAGGCTATATATATTACTCTCTGTATGTGTGATTATTGGCTATAGCTGCTGTGTATAAGGATTAACAGGCTATATATATTTACTCTATGTATGTGTGATTACTGGCTATAGCTGCTGTGTATAAGGATTTACAGGCTATATATTTACTCTCTGTATGTGCGATTACTGGCTATAGCTGCTGTGTATAAGGATTTACAGGCTATATATTTACTCTCTGTATGTGCGATTACTGGCTATAGCTGCTGTGTATAAGGATTTACATGCTATATATTTACTCTCTGTATGTGTGATTACTGGCTATAGCTGCTGTGTATAAGGATTTACAGGCTATATATATTACTCTCTGTATGTGTGATTACTGGCTATAGCTGCTGTGTATAAGGATTTACAGGCTATATATTTACTCTCTGTATGTGTAATTACTGGCTATAGCTGCTGTGTATAAGGATTTACAGGCTATATATATTACTCTCTGTATGTGTGATTACTGGCTATAGCTGCTGTGTATAAGGATTTACAGGCTATATATATTACTCTCTGTATGTGTGATTACTGGCTATAGCTGCTGTGTATAAGGATTTACAGGCTTTATATTTACTCTCTGTATGTGTAATTACTGGCTATAGCTGCTAGGTATAAAGGATTTACAGGCTATATATATTACTCTCTGTATGTGTGATTACTGGCTATAAATGCTGTGTATAAGGATTTACAGGCTATATATTTACTCTCTGTATGTGCGATTACTGGCTATAGCTGCTGTGTATAAGGATTTACATGCTATATATTTACTCTCTGTATGTGTGATTACTGGCTATAGCTGCTGTGTATAAGGATTTACAGGCTATATATATTACTCTCTGTATGTGTGATTACTGGCTATAAATGCTGTGTATAAGGATTTACAGGCTATATATTTACTCTCTGTATGTGTGCCTACTGGCTATAGCTGCTGTGTATAAGGATTTACAGGCTATATATATTACTCTCTGTATGTGTGATTACTGGCTATAAATGCTGTGTATAAGGATTTACAGGCTATATATTTACTCTCTGTATGTGTGCTTACTGGCTATAGCTGCTGTGTATAAGGATTTACAGGCTATATATTTACTCTCTGTATGTGTGCTTACTGGCTATAGCTGCTGTGTATAAGGCAGGGGCGGACTGATCAGCTGGGCAAATAGGACCTGGACCGAGGGCCCAGCATCTCAGGGGGGCCCACAAATGGCATCTCTATAGCTCCTGGTATGCTGCTTAAGCTGGGGCTGACAGCTGTCCTATCAGTAACTAAGCAGTTAAGTGTGGGTTTTGTGGGGGCCCTAACCAGAGTGGGGTCCTTGGGCCTGGATGTGGGGTTTGTTGCTTGGGGGGGTCCTGACAGGGGTCTGTTGCTGTGAGGGCCATGGAGTGTGGGGTCTGGACCTGGAGGTTGGGTGGGCTGGTGGGGGCAGGGCAGGGAGGCTACCATGTTCATTTGCATACATTTGAATACATTTGGGCCAGTGTAAAACAGGGGGGGGCCCTTCCCTAATTTTTGCCCGGGGCCTTGATTGGTCTCAGTCCGCCCCTAGTATAAGGATTTACAGGCTATATATTTACTCTCTGTATGTGCGATTACTGGCTATAGCTGCTGTATATAAAGATTTAGAGGCTATACACTGTATATACTCCCTGTTGCTATATGAGAATTTACAGGATATGGGCCAGATTACAAGCTAATTATTTTAGTAACAAATCAGCATGACTGAATTAGCGAGCATATTTTAAGATGATAGTAAAAAGTTAGCATGTGAGTGAAAGACTCAGACGCGCTAACTTCAGGACTTCGGATATAACTACTGCGCTAACTCCATCTCCCCATAGGCTTCTATTGGGTACGCTGAAGAAATCCTTATTAGTTATCGCGTGTGCGCTAACCTGACATTACGCTAGACCAACTGCGCTAAAGTCAAAGGTGTGTTAAGGAATATTTGTCTTCAAGTTCCTGATCAGGATGTGCTTGTAAATTTTTGTATAGACAAAAGGCTGATAGATAGAGGCAGAGAGACAGAAAAGAGACAGACAGGCAAGAGGCAGACAAGAGGCAGACAGACAGAAAAGAGACAGACAGACAAGAGACAGACAAGAGACAGACAGACAGAAAAGAGACAGACAGACAAGAGACAGACAAGAGACAGACAAGAGACAGACAGACAGACAAGAGACAGACAAGAGGCAGACAGACAGAAAAGAGACAGACAGACAAGAGACAGGCAAGAGGCAGACAGAGAGACAAGAGGCAGACAGACAGGCAAGAGGCAGACAGACAGAAAAGAGACAGACAAGAGACAGACAGAAAAGAGACAGACAGAAAAGAGACAGACAGAAAAGAGACAGACAAGAGACAGACAGAAAAGAGACAGACAAGAGACAGACAGAAAAGAGACAGACAGAAAAGAGACAGACAAGAGACAGACAGAAAAGAGACAGACAAGAGACAGACAGAAAAGAGACAGACAAGAGACAGACAGAAAAGAGACAGACAGAAAAGAGACAGACAGACAAGAGACAGACAGACAGAAAAGAGACAGACAAGAGACAGACAGACAAGAGACAGACAAGAGACAGACAAGAGACAGACAGACAGACAAGAGACAGACAGACAGAAAAGAGACAGACAGACAGAAAAGAGACAGACAGACAGAAAAGAGACAGACAGGCAAGAGGCAGACAGAGAGACAAGAGGCAAACAGAGAGACAAGAGGCAGACAGAGAGAGGCAGACAGAGAGACAAGAGGCAGAAAAGAGACAGACAGACAAGAGGCAGACAAACAGACAAGAGGCACACAGACAGACAAGAGGCAGGCAGACAAACAGACAAGAGGCACACAGACAGGCGAGAGGCAGGCAGACAAACAGACAAGAGGCACACAGACAGGCGAGAGGCAGGCAGACAAGAGGCACACAGACAGACGAGAAGCAGACAGGCAGACAGACAGAAAAGAGACAGACAGACAAGAGACAGACAGACAAGATGCAGACAGACAAGAGACAGACAGACAAGAGACAGACAGACAGAAAAGAGACAGACAGACAAGAGACAGACAGACAAGAGACAGACAAGAGACAGACAGACAGAAAAGAGACAGACAGTCAAGAAACAGACAGACAAGAGACAGACAGACAGAAAAGAGACAGACAGTCAAGAGACAGACAAACAGAAAAGAGACAGACAGACAAGAGACAGACAAGAGACAGACAAGAGACAGACAAGAGACAGACAGAAAAGAGACAGACAGTCAAGAGACAGACAGACAAGAGACAGACAGAAAAGAGACAGACAGACAAGAGACAGACAAGAGGCAGACAGACAGAAAAGAGAGACAGACAAGAGACAGACAGAGAGACAAGAGGCAAACTGTCTGCCTCTCTCTGTTTGCCTCTTGTCTGTCTGTTTGCCTCTTGTCTGTCTGTCTGTCTCTTGTCTGTCTCTCTTTTCTGTCTGTCTGTCTCTTGTCTGTCTCTTGTCTGTCTGTCTCTTTTCTGTCTGTCTGTCTCTTGTCTGTCTCTTGTCTGTCTCTTGTCTGTCTGTCTGTCTGTCTCTTGTCTGTCTGTCTGTCTCTTGACTGTCTGTCTGTCTCTTGACTGTCTGTCTGTCTCTTGACTGTCTGTCTGTCTCTTGTCTGTCTCTTGTATGTCTGTCTCTTTTCTGTTTGTCTGTCTCTTGTCTGTCTGTCTCTTTTCTGTCTGTCTGTCTCTTGTCTGTCTGTTTCTTGTCTGTCTCTTGTCTGTCTGTCTCTTTTCTGTCTGTCTGTCTCTTTTCTGTCTCTCTGCCTCTTGCCTGTCTGTCTGCCTCTCTCTGTTTGCCTCTTGTCTGTCTGACAGGCAAGAGGCAGAGAGACAGAAAAGAGACAGACAGACAGAAAAGAGACAGACAGACAAGAGACAGACAAGAGACAGACAGAAAAGAGACAGACAGACAAGAGACAGACAAGAGACAGACAGAAAAGAGACAGACAGACAAGAGAAAGACAAGAGACAGACAGACAGAAAAGAGACAGACAGAAAAGAGACAGACAGACAAGAGGCAAACAGAGAGACAAGAGGCAAACAGAGAGACAAGAGGCAAACAGAGAGACAAGAGGCAAACAGAGAGACAAGAGGCAAACAGAGAGACAAGAGGCAGAGAGACAGAAAAGAGACAGACAGAGAGACAAGAGGCAGACAAACAGAAAAGAGACAGACAGACAAGAGGCAGACAAACAGAAAAGAGACAGACAGACAAGAGGCAGACAGACAGACAGAAGGCACACAGACAGGCGAGAGGCAGGCAGACAAGAGGCAGACAGACAGGCGAGAGGCAGACAGACAAGAGGCACACAGACAGGCGAGAGGCAGGCAGGCAGACAGACAGAAGGCACACAGACAGGCGAGAGGCAGGCAGACAAGAGGCACACAGACAGGCGAGAGGCAGACAGACAGAAGGCACACAGACAGGCGAGAGGCAGACAGACAAGAGGCACACAGACAGGCGAGAGGCAGACAGACAAGAGGCACACAGACAGGCGAGAGGCAGACAGACAAGAGGCACACAGACAGGCGAGAGGCAGGCAGGCAGACAGACAGAAGGCACACAGACAGGCGAGAGGCAGGCAGGCAGACAGACAGAAGGCACACAGACAGACAAGAGGCAGGCAGACAAACAGACAAGAGGCACACAGACAGGCGAGAGGCAGGCAGGCAGACAGACAGACAAGAGGCACACAGACAGGCGAGAGGCAGGCAGACAGACAGACAAGAGGCACACAGACAGGCGAGAGGCAGGCAGGCAGACAGACAAGAGGCACACAGACAGGCGAGAGGCAGGCAGGCAGACAGAAAAGAGGCAGACAGACAGACGAGAGGCAGACAGACAGACGAGAGGCAGACAGACAGACGAGAGGCAGACAGACAGGCGAGAGGCAGACAGACAGGCGAGAGGCAGACAGACAGGCGAGAGGCAGACAGACAGGCGAGAGGCAGACAGACAGGCGAGAGGCAGACAGACAGGCGAGAGGCAGACAGACAGGCGAGAGGCAGACAGACAGGCGAGAGGCAGACAGACAGGCGAGAGGCAGACAGACAGGCGAGAGGCACACAGACAGGCGAGAGGCACACAGACAGACAAGAGGCACACAGACAGACAAGAGGCACACAGACAGACAGACAAGAGGCACACAGACAGACAAGAGGCACACAGACAGACAAGAGGCACACAGACAGACAAGAGGCACACAGACAGACAAGAGGCACACAGACAGACAGAAGGCACACAGACAGGCGAGAGGCACACAGACAGGCGAGAGGCACACAGACAGGCGAGAGGCACACAGACAGGCGAGAGGCACACAGACAGGCGAGAGGCACACAGACAGGCGAGAGGCACACAGACAGACAAGAGGCACACAGACAGACAAGAGGCACACAGACAGACAAGAGGCACACAGACAGACAATAGGCACACAGACAGACAGAAGGCACACAGACAGACAGAAGGCACACAGACAGGCGAGAGGCACACAGACAGGCGAGAGGCACACAGACAGGCGAGAGGCACACAGACAGACAAGAGGCACACAGACAGACAAGAGGCACACAGACAGATGATAAACAGATACATTGCAGGTTACAGGGGCTTGACACTATTTCTGGCAGCTACATGGAGCTGTGAGACAGACCAGACTGTATTTGGAGGGCACAGGAGGAGGGGAGGTGCCTACATGTCAGGTTCAGGTTTTATTCATTTAATGGGAACATAACTGAGCCTTCTTCGCTGCCTGCGGCTGACACTGGCTGCTATAAACAGCGAGGCCAGATGTAATGTTCTGCAGATTTATAATGCAGTCAGCAGTTTTAACATTTCATATATTATATCCCCAGCAATAACCTGCGTGATGAGTAGAACAAGGGTGGGCTAGCTGCGGTGTAACATATCTCACACATTGCTATCGGGATACTCACGTGTTACCTGCACCTGATTGTACATAGCGCTCAGCTCTGGCCACACATCACTAACGGACTCCCGAAAATAAATACGATAACCCAACAGGATTCCATTCAGGCTGTCGTCCCGGGGAGGCTGCAGAGACACGAGACGTGTAAGCAACATAAATATGGCGCAGACAGCAAATCACCCATATTTACTAACTTGCTTTAGCCATTCTTTGCACATGATCCCAGTCTCACTGTGACAAATAAAGCTGTACACTTAACCCTTTCAGATCCTGAAACAGATGTGTGACCTTAAACACTGGGAACAGTTGCAAACATTTTTTAACAGAAGTTAAACCTTTCTACATTACCCTAGATTTTCCTACTTATAAAGCAGTTTAATGCATAAAAATATCTGCAACGTCATCTAAGCAGAGAAGAGGAAATGAATATACATTTATGTCTGACATTATGAGTTTATTGGCGGCGGACACTGGCGTCTAGCCTTGCTTTGTGCTCTGAGGGCAAATAATCGTTATGACCCAGGAATCACAAAGGCCTCTAGTAGCCAAGCGCACCCTCCTGCCTCTGCCAAGCTCCTGATTTATATTAACAGTGACACAGCGCCAGGCTGCAAACATTTCAGCTCTTCAGAGAATTATCATCAGAGCGTTCAGCGAGAATCTCAATATCCAGCAGCCCAGAGCCAGAGTGATTGACACAATCAGTACTTGTGATTGGAGCTTTAATTGGCTCTGCTGTTTGAGCACATGACAGACAGGCACACATTTAATAGGCAGCATTAGCAGGGCACATGACAGACAGGCGCACATTTAATAGGCAGCATTAGCAGGGCACATGACAGACAGGCACACATTTAATAGGCAGCATTAGCAGGGCACATGACAGACAGGCACACATTTAATAGGCAGCATTAGCAGGGCACATGACAGACAGGCACACATTTAATAGGCAGCATTAGCAGGGCACATGACAGACAGGCGCACATTTAATAGGCAGCATTAGCAGGGCACATGACAGACAGGCACACATTTAATAGGCAGCATTAGCAGGGCACATGACAGACAGGCACACATTTAATAGGCAGCATTAGCAGGGCACTTGACAGACAGGCACACATTTAATAGGCAGCATTAGCAGGGCACATGACAGACAGGCACACATTTAATGGGCAGCATTAGCAGAGCACATGACAGACAGGCACACATTTAATAGGCAGCATTAGCACATGACAGACAGGCACACATTTAATAGGCAGCATTAGCAGGGCACTTGACAGACAGGCACACATTTAATAGGCAGCATTAGCAGGGCACATGACAGACAGGCACACATTTAATAGGCAGCATTAGCAGGGCACATGACAGACAGGCGCACATTTAATAGGCAGCATTAGCAGGGCACATGACAGACAGGCACACATTTAATAGGCAGCATTAGCAGGGCACATGACAGACAGGCACACATTTAATAGGCAGCATTAGCACATGACAGACAGGCACACATTTAATAGGCAGCATTAGCAGGGCACTTGACAGACAGGCACACATTTATTAGGCAGCATTAGCAGGGCACTTGACAGACAGGCACACATTTAATAGGCAGCATTAGCAGGGCACATGACAGACAGGCACACATTTAATGGGCAGCATTAGCAGAGCACATGACAGACAGGCACACATTTAATAGGCAGCATTAGCAGGGCACATGACAGACAGGCACACATTTAATAGGCAGCATTAGCAGGGCACATGACAGACAGGCACACATTTAATAGGCAGCATTAGCAGGGCACATGACAGACAGGCACACATTTAATAGGCAGCATTAGCAGGGCACATGACAGACAGGCGCACATTTAATAGGCAGCATTAGCAGGGCACATGACAGACAGGCGCACATTTAATAGGCAGCATTAGCAGGGCACATGACAGACAGGCACACATTTAATAGGCAGCATTAGCAGGGCACATGACAGACAGGCGCACATTTAATAGGCAGCATTAGCACATGACAGACAGGCACACATTTAATAGGCAGCATTAGCAGGGCACTTGACAGACAGGCACACATTTATTAGGCAGCATTAGCAGGGCACTTGACAGACAGGCACACATTTAATAGGCAGCATTAGCAGGGCACATGACAGACAGGCACACATTTAATAGGCAGCATTAGCAGGGCACTTGACAGACAGGCACACATTTAATAGGCAGCATTAGCAGGGCACATGACAGACAGGCGCACATTTAATAGGCAGCATTAGCAGGGCACATGACAGACAGGCACACATTTAATAGGCAGCATTAGCAGGGCACTTGACAGACAGGCACACATTTAATAGGCAGCATTAGCAGGGCACATGACAGACAGGCGCACATTTAATAGGCAGCATTAGCAGGGCACATGACAGACAGGCGCACATTTAATAGGCAGCATTAGCAGGGCACATGACAGACAGGCACACATTTAATAGGCAGCATTAGCAGGATCCGAGTCCTGCGTCAGCACAGCGAGAACACTTTATTTTACAATTTGCAGTAGTAAAGGAGAAGCTGATATCTGGGATATTACAAAACCAAAGCACCATCTATATGGAACGGCACAGGGCCAGGAATAAAACCTATATAATATAAGCAGCACCTGCACATCAATAAAGCAAAATACATTAAATACATTTTTATATTCAGTTTTTTCCTCATTTTCTTAAAGTCACTAATTATCTTTAAAGTGCCATAAAACACGTTGAGATCTGTGCATATCCTAAAAGGGATAATTAAGTAAAAATAGTTTGCATAAAAAAATAATATAATATTTTAAAAAATAAGCAAAATTAGTGACATAGCAATGCTGTCTGCAGTAGTCTGATCCACCCCCCTTATCAGTGTTTAGTATCAGAAACACAGGCATTGTATTTTAACGGAGTTCACAGCAGCTTATTTGCTCCTAGGCAGTTCCAGCAGATAATGACTGTACAGGGCATCATTTTACCAAAGCAAGGGTGGAGATAGATACAGCGATATAAGGAATTATGTGTGGGGAGTTAGAGCTATACAATGTGGAAACGTTTAAGAAAGGGTTAATAGAGAGGCACTGCAGTATAAATTTGCAGGTTAAGTAATTCAATTACATATTATATTTTGTTTGTATCCCAATCTGTTTTATGTCCCTTTAATATGTTGTGTTGAGCACCACCATAAAAATGCTACCAGCACATACAGGATACAAGGCCCATTAATTTAAATAGAAACGAGTTGCCAACTCTGTCACTCCAGCGGTCACCTAGCAAGTCACAAACTCAGTGAGGTCTGTTAAATCCCACTGATGCCCAGCAAGGGCTAATAAGTCCCAGTGAGCCCCCGTAGTACCCAATAAAGCCCTGTGAGGCCCAGCAAGGGCTAATAAGTCCCAGTGAGCCCCCGTAGTACCCAATAAAGCCCTGTGAGGCCCAGCAAGGGCTAATAAGTCCCAGTGAGCCCCCGTAGTACCCAATAAAACCCTGTGAGGCCCAGCAAGGGCTAATAAGTCCCAGTGAGCCCCCGTAGTACCCAATAAAACCCTGTGAGGCCCAGCAAGGGCTAATAAGTCCCAGTGAGCCCCCGTAGTACCCAATAAAGCCCTGTGAGGCCCAGCAAGTGCTAATAAGTCCCAGTGAGCCCCCGTAGTACCCAATAAAGCCCTGTGAGGCCCAGCAAGGGCTAATAAGACCCAGTGAGCCCCCATAGTGCCCAATAAAACCCTGTGAGGCCCAGCAAGGGCTAATAAGTCCCAGTGAGCCCCCGTAGTACCCAATAAAGCCCTGTGAGGCCCAGCAAGGGCTAATTAGACCCAGCGAGCCCCTGTATTGCCCAATAAAGCCCTGAGAGGCCCAGCAAAGGCTAATTACACCCAGCGAGCCCCTGTATTGCCCCATAAAGCCCTGAGAGGCCCAGCAAAGGCTAATTACACCCAGCGAGCCCTCATATTGCCCAATAAAGCCCTGTGAGGCCCAGCAAGGGTTAATTAGACCCAGTGAGCCCCCGTATTGCCCAATAAAGCCCTGTGAGGCCCAGCAAGGGCTAATTAGACCCAGCAAGCCCCCGTATTGCCCAATAAAGCCCTGAGAGGCCCAGCAAAGGCTAATGACACCCAGCGAGCCCCTGTATTGCCCCATAAAGCCCTGAGAGGCCCAGCAAAGGCTAATTAGACCCAGCGAGCCCTCGTATTGCCCAATAAAGCCCTGTGAGGCCCAGCAAGGGCTAATTAGACCCAGTGAGCCCCCGTATTGCCCAATAAAGCCCTGTGAGGCCCAGCAAGGGCTCATTAGACCTAGCGAGCCCCCGTAGGGCCAATAAAGCCCTGTGATGCCTAGCAAGGGCTAATTAGACCCAGTGAGCCCCCGTAGTACCCAATAAAACCCTGTGAGGCCCAGCAAGGGCTAATTAGACCCAGTGAGCCCCCATAGTACCCAATAAAACCCTGTGAGGCCCAGCAAGGGCTAATTAGACCCAGCGAGCCCCCGTATTGCCCAATAAAGCCCTGAGAGGCCCAGCAAAGGCTAATTACACCCAGCGAGCCCCTGTATTGCCCCATAAAGCCCTGAGAGGCCCAGCAAAGGCTAATTAGACCCAGCGAGCCCTCGTATTGCCCAATAAAGCCCTGTGAGGCCCAGCAAGGGCTAATTAGACCCAGTGAGCCCCGTATTGCCCAATAAAGCCCTGTGAGGCCCAGCAAGGGCTCATTAGACCTAGCGAGCCCCCGTAGGGCCAATAAAGCCCTGTGATGCCCAGCAAGGGCTAATTAGACCCAGCGAGCCCCCGTATTGCCCAATAAAGCCCTGTGAGGTCCAGCAAGGGCTAATTAGACCCAGTGAGTCCCCGTATTGCCCAATAAAGCCCTGTGAGGCCCAGCAAGGGCTCATTAGACCTAGCGAGCCCCCGTAGGGCCAATAAAGCCCTGTGATGCCCAGCAAGGGCTAATTAGACCCAGCGAGCCCCCGTATTGCCCAATAAAGCCCTGTGAGGTCCAGCAAGGGCTAATTAGACCCAGTGAGCCCCCGTAGTGCCCAATAAAGCCCTGTGAGGCCCAGCAAGGGCTAATTAGACCCAGTGAGCCCCTGTAGTGCCCACTAAAGCCCTGTGAGGCCCAGCAAGGGCTAATTAGACCCAATGAGCCCCCGTAGTGCCCAATAAAGCCCTTTGAGGCCCAGCAAGGGCTAATTAGACCCAGTGAGCCCCCATAGTGCCCAATAAAGCCCTGTGAGGCCCAGCAAGGGCTAATAAGACCCAGTGAGCCCCTGTAGTGTCCAATAAAGCCCTGTGAGGCCCAGCAAGAGCCAATTAGACCCAGTGAGCCCCGTAGTGTCCAATAAAGCCCTGTGAGGCCCAGCAAGGGCTAATTAGACCCAGTGAGCCCCGTAGTGTCCAATAAAGCCCTGTGAGGCCCAGCAAGGGCTAATTAGACCCAGTGAGCCCCTGTAGTGCCCAATAAAGCCATGTGAGGCCCAGCAAGGGCTACTGAGGTGCAGTAAGGTCCACTGTGAACCGGGCTCAGTGAGCCTGAGTGAGACTTGTTCTTGTGCACCATCTGACTAAATGTATTTCTCTGTGTAGAGAAGACTATGAGCTAATAAGAATTCCTTGTATTAGTTACGTCTCCCAAACATGGTCAGAGAGTTACATCCATATGAGGCCAGTTTGAATATACCTGGGTTATGAGTCTAAATTGTTCAGAACCTTAAATCTGTTAGTTGAGTTCCCAGATGTACCTTATTTAACAGTCCTGTATTTTATCTGCCCATAATGTTTAAAAGAAAAAGAAAAGCAAACTCTGGGCTGCAACATATAACTAACTGCAAACTCTAGGATTCAATCTGAGATGGTATTTTGGCTGATGGGGGATGCAGGGTGTTAGAAAATGCTATTTGTGACTGGCCCTTTAAATGGAAGGTTGCCCTGCTTCCCTGGATTTTGGAGAAGCCTATTTGCCAGCCTCCTTCCTCATGACTATGGCCCCTGGAAGATTGTGCCCCTGAGAGTATATTGACTTTTGTTGGGTGTGTGTGGCCCTTTGGGAACCGTCTGGGGACATATTGTGACTTTGGTGAACAATGCCCCCTTTAAGACTATGTCCCCAGACCTGTGAAATGACTTGTCCCTGGCTTTCTCCCACTTGGTTCAGTTTCATTGTGTGCCATTAAGAGTTAAATTTTGTTCAGCTTCAAGAAACCTATTCTAAATACAAGTCTGCTGGGATTAGCTCTAATTAAGTTTAGTGATCAACTTTCCCATTGTCTAATCAGACTAGTATTGATAAGGTGGACTGCATTGTTTTATTGTGTGTAATGTTATCTGCTGAAGTAAATGTTGTGGCCTGTCAAAGGGAGTGTCTCTCTATCTAATATCAAATGTGCGATGGGGGATTTTATGCCTCCCCCTGAGAGTGTCCTGTTTGCATGTAACCTCAATAAAAAGGAGGCTGTGTGCTCCAGCACATCAGACCTATTTTTGACCCTCTAACTTGAAGCTTTGACTCATGTTTGTAGGATACAGCTTATAATCACTACAGGGATTGCTATGCTCTTCATACTCCCTTAGCTACAGGGATTGCTACAGAAGGAAGAGGTTCACCTACTGGAGCCTGGTCGTAGGTCCAGGGCGCAGAGCAGACGGCGAGATACCAGCCCAGCAGCGGTGGTTCATAGAGTCTGCATTACTTATGGTGGCTACGCAGCAGTTATAGAGTCTACGGTGCTGCTGCTCCTTTGGTGAGCGCTAGGAGCATCCTTTTCTACGGTCCAACTTCCAGCCAGCCTGGAGGCAACCGTAACATTTGGCGGCAGCGGTGGGATTGGCGTCCTAGCGCAAGGAGCAGCACCACAACAGCACTGGTATCGTAGGAAAGTTATTGAGGGCAACGCTAGCCACTGCGCAGCGTCCCTACCTACAGCAGCATGGAGCTGACAAGATACTGGTCAGAACCCTGTGAAGAGCACCTCAACCTGATCCGTCGCTATGAGGGCGCGGATTTCGTTCCAGAGGTAAAGAGGCAGCTAGTCCGATATGGTCCAGACCCTGCGCAGGAGGTAGTCAGTCGCCTCATCCGGGAATTGGCTACTGAGAACGAAGCAGCACGAGCCTTTGAGCGCCAACTGTGGAGTTTGGGGGTATGGACACCTGCTCTCCAGCGAGAAAATGAGTTACAGGGGGCAGAGACAGTTGGTCCTGTCCCCCAGCAGCAGAGTGAATTGCAGGGAATTGGGAGCCCAGACTCCATTCCCCAGCGGCAGGCTGAGTTACAGGGGGCAGAGACAGTTGGTCCTGTCCCCCAGCAGCAGAGGAATATGCAGGGAATTGTGAGCCCAGACTCCATTCCCCAGCGGCTGGAAGTATGTAAGGGAGAGGAGAGCAGCGACCTCCCTCCCCAGCAGCAGTATATTGTGCAGAGGGAAGAGACAACCAGTCTCCTTCCCCAACCAGAGATACCAGAGGCAGCAGGCCTCATAGACTGGTCCTGGGAGGACCCCCAGCAGGCAGGTGGAGATGGGACCACAGTCTCTCTACCGGCCCTACAGGGATGCTGGGCAGGCGGCCCAGATCCCCAGCGACAGACCCAGCTACAGGGAGGGGAGAGCATCGACCTCCCTCCCCAGCCGGAGTGTGCCTTCCAGGGAGAGGAGACAACCGGTCTCTCTCCCCAGCCGCAGCATGTTCCACAGGAAGCGGAGAGCATCGACCTCCCTTCCCAACGGCCACCGGAGTATCAGGAGGAGGAGGTAAGCCAATCTCCCCCTCCCCAGCTAACTCCTAACTTGGGCCCAGGGTTAACAGTGGAGATGTTAACCCCCACTGACCCCCACGTTCCCTTTGCCACCGGGCAGGACTATGCCCCAATTCCCCCAGCAGAAGAGCTGGCATCAGGACAGAGCGCTGCTGGCCTCTGCCCTACAGACCCCCTTGTTACAGGACTGGCCTGCAAACCCCTCACCCCAGCAGAAGCGCTGGCACCAGGGCAGAGTGCCGCTGGCCTCTGCCCCCCAAGTACCATCAGCTATTTGCCCAGCTGTGCCAGGAAGGCAGAGGATGCTACACTTTCATCCTATAACCTGGAACCTACAGGCCAGTGCTACTTGTTGTGGGGGGGGCTGCTTTGCTGCTAGTGTTTATTTGTGGGTGGGTTGCGAGACTAACTTAGGCACTGACCGACAGAAGGTTAGGTGCCTGGTTAGTCTCCCTCCAAAAGGGGAGATATGTTACAAACTGCTATTTGTGACTGGCCCTTTAAATGGAAGGTTGCCCTGCTTCCCTGGATTTTGGAGAAGCCTATTTGCCAGCCTCCTTCCTCATGACTATGGCCCCTGGAAGATTGTGCCCCTGAGAGTATATTGACTTTTGTTGGGTGTGTGTGGCCCTTTGGGAACTGTCTGGGGACATATTGTGACTTTGATGAACAATGCCCCTTTAAGACTATGTCCCCAGACCTGTGAAATGACTTGTCCCTGGCTTTCTCCCACTTGGTTCAGTTTCATTGTGTGCCATTAAGTGCTATGTGACAGACCCTTCAGTCAGAACTACAGAGATAACTTTGTTCAGCTTCAAGAAGCATTCTAAATACAAGTTTGCTGGGATCAGCTCTAATTAAGTTTAGTGATAAAACTTTCCCATTGTCTAATCAGACTAGTTTTGATAAGGTGGACTGCATTGTTTTATTGTGTGTAAAATGTTATCTGCTGAAGTAATGTTGTGGCCTGTCAAAGGGAGTGTCTCTCTATCTAATATCAAATGTGTGATGGGGGATTTTATGCCTCCCCCTGAGAGTGTCCTGTTTGCATGTAACCTCAATAAAAAGCAGGCTGTGTGCTCCAGCACTTCAGACCTATTTTTGACCCTCTAACTTGCAGCTTTGACTCATGTTTGTAGGATACAGCTTATAATCACTACAGGGATTGCTATGCTCTTCATACTCCCTTAGCTACAGGGATTGCTACAGAAGGAAGAGGTTCACCTACTGGAGCCTGGTCGTAGGTCCAGGGCGCAGAGCAGACGGCGAGATACCAGCCCAGCAGTGGTGGTTCATAGAGTCTGCATTACTTATGGTGGCTACGCAGTAGTTATAGTGTCCACGGTGCTGCTGCTCCTTTGGTGAGCGCTAGGAGCATCCTTTTCTACGGTCCAACTTCCAGCCAGCCTGGAGGCAACCGTAACACAGGGTAATTCCTCTGCTATGGTCTTTTGGCTGATGGGGAATGCAGGGTAATTCATCTGATCTGAGCTGGTCTTTTGGCTGATGGGGGATGCAGGATAATTCATCTGATCTGTTTTTTTTTGTCTGATCTGGGATTTTGTTCTTTTAGGGTCTGCAGGATAATTCATCTGATCTCAGCTGGATTATGAGAAGTAAATATTTTAAGATCTCACCAACCTGATATAGACGTCTTAGAGTAGCACACAGGAACTGGAGGAATAAATGGAAATGAAGCTTTCACCTTAGTGTATAGAGCTCCATATAGGATATTTATTATAGAAAGCATTGATTCTGGCACCTCCCAGTGCTCACTCACCCCTAAAGGTCAGTCATATAAAAAATCTAATAGTAAGGTGTAGAACTTACCTGCCACTGGATAAGGATGGAGTTAGTGGTCCTCGGAATCACTGTCACCGAACTTGGTGCCTCACCTGGGACTGAAAAGCAGATCATGTGAGTCAAATGCTCCCATCATGTCAAAGTTGCAGTATAATGTCAGAGCCACAGGTGAATGTTCATGAATTATCTCTGGATCTCAGCAGGTCAAACACAAATGAGCTATAACTGACCCTTCTGAACTGAATCCGCCTGTCCTGTTGTCCTGTCCCTGCACCACACACACTGCTGTATCTGCCTGTCCTGTTGTCCTGTCCCTGCACCACACACACAGCTGTATCTGCCTGTCCTGTTGTCCTGTCCCTGCACCACACACACAGCTGTGCCTGCCTGTCCTGTCCCTGCACCACACACACAGCTGTGCCTGCCTGTCCTGTCCCTGCACCACACACACAGCTGTGCCTGCCTGTCCTGTCCCTGCACCACACACACAGCTGTGCCTGCCTGTCCTGTCCCTGCACCACACACACAGCTGTGCCTGCCTGTCCTGTCCCTGCACCACACACACTGCTGTATCTGCCTGTCCTGTCCCTGCACCACACACACAGCTGTGCCTGCCTGTCCTGTTGTCCTGTCCCTGCACCACACACACAGCTGTGCCTGCCTGTCCTGTCCCTGCACCACACACACAGCTGTGCCTGCCTGTCCTGTCCCTGCACCACACACACAGCTGTGCCTGCCTGTC
>NW_026511860.1:55000-107500 GCF_027579735.1 Bombina bombina
CACAGAAAACACCCAGAAAGAACAGCACCACAATACAGTATAATATACACACATGAACCCAGGTGCACTGATTATCACACTCAGCTAGTATCCTAAGGCTTTTACTAATAAAGTTCAGCATTGCTCTGCAGCCTTGTGTTTAGCATCTGTATCCTAGCTCCTCTCTTAACCCTTAGTTTTCCGGATTAAACTGCCTTGTCAATACTCACATTGGCCTGTTATATTGGATTTAGCCTTTCTGCTTAACCCCCGTCTGCCTGACTCCTGACTTAACCCCCATCTGCCTGACTTAAACCCAGTCTGCTTGACTCAATCCCCGTCTACCTGACTTAACCCCAGTGTGCTTGACTCAATCCCCGTCTACCTGACTTAACCCCTGTCTGCCTGACTCCTGACATAACCCTGTCTGCCTGACTTAACCCCCGTCTGCCTGACTCCTGACATAACCCTGTCTGCCTGACTTAACCCCCGTCTGCCTGACTCCTGACATAACCCTGTCTGCCTGACTTAACCCCCATCTGCCTGACTTAACCCCCATCTGCCTGACTTAACCCCCATCTGCCTGACTTAACCCCCATCTGCCTGACTTAACCCCCATCTGCCTGACTCAATCCCCGTCTACCTGACTCCTGACTTAACAACCGTCTGCCTGACTCCTGACTTAACCCCCGTCTGCCTGACTCCTGACTTACCCCCGTCTGCCTGACTCCTGACATAACCCTGTCTGCCTGACTTAACCCCTGTCTGCCTGACTTACCCCCGTCTGCCTGACTCCTGACTTAACCCCCGTCTGCCTGACTCCTGACTTAACCCCCGTCTGCCTGACTCCTGACTTAACCCCTGTCTGCCTGACTCCTGACTTAACCCCTGTCTGCCTGACTTAACCCCCGTCTGCCTGACTCCTGACTTAACCCCCGTCTGCCTGACTCCTGACTTAACCCCCGTCTGCCTGACTCCTGACTTAACCCCTGTCTGCCTGACTCCTGACTTAACCCCCGTCTGCCTGACTCCTGACTTAACCCCCGTCTGCCTGACTCCTGACTTAACCCCCGTCTGCCTGACTCCTGACTTAACCCCCGTCTGCCTGACTCCTGACTTAACCCCCGTCTGCCTGACTCCTGACTTAACCCCCGTCTGCCTGACTCCTGACTTAACCCCCGTCTGCCTGACTCCTGACTTAACCCCCGTCTGCCTGACTTAACCCCTGTCTGCCTGACTCCTGACATAACCCCGTCTGCCTGACTTAACCCCTGTCTGCCTGACTCCTGACTTAACCCCCGTCTGCATGACTCCTGACATAACCCTGTCTGCCTGACTTAACCCCCGTCTGCCTGACTCCTGACATAACCCTGTCTGCCTGACTTAACCCCCGTCTGCCTGACTCCTGACATAACCCCGTCTGCCTGACATAACCCCGTCTGCCTGACTTAACCCCTGTCTGCCTGACTTAACCCCTGTCTGCCTGACTTAACCCCTGTCTGCCTGACTTAACCCCTGTCTGCCTGACTCCTGACATAACCCCGTCTGCCTGACTCCTGACATAACCCCGTCTGCCTGACTTAACCCCTGTCTGCCTGACTCCTGACTTAACCCCTGTCTGCCTGACTCCTGACATAACCCCGTCTGCCTGACTTAACCCCTGTCTGCCTGACTCCTGACTTAACCCCTGTCTGCCTGACTCCTGACATAACCCCGTCTGCCTGACTCCTGACATAACCCCTGTCTGCCTGACTCCTGACATAACCCCCGTCTGCCTGACTCCTGACATAACCCCCGTCTGCCTGACTCCTGACATAACCCTGTCTGCCTGACTTAACCCCCGTCTGCCTGACTCCTGACATAACCCTGTCTGCCTGACTTAACCCCTGTCTGCCTGACTCCTGACATAACCCCGTCTGCCTGACTTAACCCCTGTCTGCCTGACTCCTGACATAACCCCGTCTGCCTGACTTAACCCCTGTCTGCCTGACTCCTGACATAACCCCGTCTGCCTGACTTAACCCCCGTCTGCCTGACTCCTGACTTAACCCCCGTCTGCCTGACTCCTGACTTAACCCTGTCTGCCTGACTTAACCCCCGTCTGCCTGACTTAACCCCCGTCTGCCTGACTTAACCCCCGTCTGCCTGACTTAACCCCCGTCTGCCTGACTCCTGACTTAACCCCCGTCTGCCTGACTCCTGACTTAAAGGGACACTCAATCAAAATTAAACTTTCATTATTCAGATAGAGCATGCAATTTTAAACAACTTTCCAATTTACTTCCATTAACAAAATGTGCACAGTCTTTTTATATTTAAACTTTTGGAGTCACCAGCTCCTACTGAGCATGTGCAAGAATAAGTGTGTATGCATTTTTGAATGGCTGATGGCTGTCACATGGTACAGGGGGGAGTGGAAAAAGACATAACTTTTAAAATTGTCAGAAACAAAATCCACTACTCATTTGAAGTTCAAAATAAGTGCTATTGCATTGTCTTGTTATCATGCATTTGTTGATTATTCAAATCTACAGTGTTGACTGGTCCTTTAACCCCCGTCTGCCTGACTCCTGACTTAACCCCCGTCTGCCTGACGCCTGACTTAACCCCCGTCTGCCTGACGCCTGACTTAACCCCCGTCTGCCTGACGCCTGACTTAACCCCCGTCTGCCTGACGCCTGACTCAACCCCCGTCTGCCTGACGCCTGACTCAACCCCCGTCTGCCTGACGCAACCCCCGTCTGCCTGACGCAACCCCCGTCTGCCTGACGCCTGACTCAACCCCCGTCTGCCTGACGCCTGACTCAACCCCCGTCTGCCTGACGCCTGACTCAACCCCCGTCTGCCTGACGCCTGACTCAACCCCCGTCTGCCTGACGCCTGACTCAACCCCCGTCTGCCTGACGCCTGACTCAACCCCCGTCTGCCTGACGCCTGACTCAACCCCCGTCTGCCTGACGCCTGACTCAACCCCCGTCTGCCTGACGCCTGACTCAACCCCCGTCTGCCTGACGCCTGACTCAACCCCCGTCTGCCTGACGCCTGACTCAACCCCCGTCTGCCTGACGCCTGACTCAACCCCCGTCTGCCTGACGCCTGACTCAACCCCCGTCTGCCTGACGCCTGACTCAACCCCCGTCTGCCTGACTCCTGACTCAACCCCCGTCTGCCTGACTCCTGACTCAACCCCCGTCTGCCTGACTCCTGACTCAACCCCCGTCTGCCTGACTCCTGACTCAACCCCCGTCTGCCTGACTCCTGACTCAACCCCCGTCTGCCTGACTCCTGACTCAACCCCCGTCTGCCTGACTCCTGACTCAACCCCCGTCTGCCTGACTCCTGACTTAACCCCCGTCTGCCTGACTCCTGACTTAACCCCCGTCTGCCTGACTCCTGACTTAACCCCCGTCTGCCTGACTCCTGACTTAACCCCCGTCTGCCTGACTCCTGACTTAACCCCCGTCTGCCTGACTCCTGACTTAACCCCCGTCTGCCTGACTCCTGACTTAACCCCCGTCTGCCTGACTCCTGACTTAACCCCCGTCTGCCTGACTCATGGGTTGAGGGCAATGGGCTGACTTTTATAATGGTTTACAGTACTTAATTAGTGATTATGGGGCCTATCTATCAAGCTCCGGATAGAGCTTGAGGCCCCGTGTTTCTGGCGAGCCTCCAGAAACACCAGTTATGAAGCAGCGGTCTAAAGACCACTGTTTCATAACCCTGTTATCGCCGCAATTCGAGAACGATTGGGTTGATTGACACCTCCCTGCTGGCGGCCAATCCGAGTCAGCAGGGGCTGCGTTGCACCAGCAGCTCTTGTGTGCTGCTGAAGCAATGCTGAATACGGACAGCGTATTGCTCTCCGCATTTAGCGAGGTCGGATCAGGTCCGCAAGACCTTTGATAAATAGGGGCCTATGTATCTTATTTGACCCAGAAGGAGGTTGCAGTACTCGGCATGTTTAGTATTTCACCATATTACTATCAGGTATGTAAAGTGCAGTTTAAGACTAAGGGTCTCACTTCGTCATGAATGATATAGCTGGGAGCTACATCAGTGTCCTCCCCAGCAGCAGGGGGCACTCTCACAACCAACCTACAAACAGGGTAGTGGAAGAGGGCTGGTGCGGACACACACTGGGCAGATGCCATGGGGTCGGGCCATCTGCTGTTGTGTTTATATTTACTTGTCTATAGGCTCTCACCTCTGGTGAGGTGGTAAAGTCCCTAATGCCCCCTGGCACCTGCATTCTATCTAATCTATAGATGAGGCTTTAGTTGTTAGACTTATGATGAGGTCTGAGGGCCACTTACATTACATTATGCTTTGAGCATAAATTATTTTGTTGGAATCCATTCTGGGTGTTGGGGGATTCAGTAAGGCCAACTAGCGATTCTATTGACGTTGTGACCTCATCCAATTAACTTGTCGTCTACACCTGCTAGTGGATTCCTGATTTTAGGGCCACACTCATGTGTATGAAGGTGATTTCTGTGTGCCATAATGAACACATCTCAGACTGACTATGTTCTGCCAGGTCACCATTCCCTGGCACCGCTTTCTCTGACTACAATAAGCACATATACAAAGCACTGCTTCCTGTAAGCACATAACTCTTCCAGGGATAAGATACACTTCCAGATGAAAAGGAATGTTTTCTTGCGTCTCCTGTTTATCTGCGGTTACCAGATGCTGCGTGTCACTTCTGTACAAAACCGATTAAATATCTACTTTATCTGGGAGAGGCTCCTGTGATCTCCTGAATGTCAGACACCATCACATCTTACACATAAATGGCAAATTCACAAGTAGAGCACAATCAGTAGCACAAGGTACATTATATTGCACAATACCAGTAGCGCACAATATGACCCTGCAAGTGACACTAAGGTACTATAATCCTCCCTGTCCCTGCAGGTGACACTAAGGTACTATAATCCTCCCTGTCCCTGCAGGTGACACTAAGGTACTATAATCCTCCCTGTCCCTGCAGGTGACACTAAGGTACTATAATCCTCCCTGTCCCTGCAGGTGACACTAAGGTACTATAATCCTCCCTGTCCCTGCAGGTGACACTAAGGTACTATAATCCTCCCTGTCCCTGCAGGTGACACTAAGGTACTATAATCCTCCCTGTCCCTGCAGGTGACACTAAGGTACTATAATCCTCCCTGTCCCTGCAGGTGACACTAAGGTACTATAATTCTCCCTGTCCCTGCAGGTGACACTAAGGTACTATAATCCTCCCTGTCCCTGCAGGTGACACTAAGGTACTATAATCCTCCCTGTCCCTGCAGGTGACACTAAGGTACTATAATCCTCCCTGTCCCTGCAGGTGACACTAAGGTACTATAATCCTCCCTGTCCCTGCAGGTGACACTAAGGTACTATAATCCTCCCTGTCCCTGCAGGTGACACTAAGGTACTATAATCCTCCCTGTCCCTGCAGGTGACACTAAGGTACTATAATCCTCCCTGTCCCTGCAGGTGACACTAAGGTACTATAATCCTCCCTGTCCCTGCAGGTGACACTAAGGTACTATAATTCTCCCTGTCCCTGCAGGTGACACTAAGGTACTATAATTCTCCCTGTCCCTGCAGGTGACACTAAGGTACTATAATTCTCCCTGTCCCTGCAGGTGACACTAAGGTACTATAATCCTCATTGTCCCTGCAGGTGGCACCAAGGTACTATAATTCTCCCTGTCCCTGCAGGTGACACCAAGGTACTATAATCCTCCCTGTCCCTGCAGGGGACACTAAGGTACTATAATCCTCCCTGTCCCTGCAGGTGACACTAAGGTACTATAATCCTCCCTGTCCCTGCAGGTGACACTAAGGTACTATAATCCTCCCAGTCCCTGCAGGTGACACTAAGGTACTATAATCCTCCCTGTCCCTGCAGGTGACACTAAGGTTCTATAATCGTCATTGTCTCTGCAAGTGACACTAAAATACTATATTCCTCCCTGTCCCTGCAGGTGACACTAAAGTATCCTAATCCTCCCTGTCCCTGCAGGTGACACTAAGGTACTATAATCCTCCCTGTCCCTGCAGGTGACACTAAGGTACTATAATCCTCCCTGTCCCTGCAGGTGGCACTAAGGTACTATAATCCTCCCTGTCCCTGCAGGTGACACTAAGGTACTATAATCCTCCCTGTCCCTGCAGGTGACACTAAGGTACTATAATCCTCCCTGTCCCTGCAGGTGACACTAAGGTACTATAATCCTCCCTCTCCCTGCAGGTGACACTAAGGTACTATAATCCTCCCTGTCCCTGCAGGTGACACTAAAGTACTATAATCCTCATTGTCCCTGCAGGTGGCACTAAGGTACTATAATTCTCCCTGTCCCTGCAGGTGACACCAAGGTACTATAATTCTCCCTGTCCCTGCAGGTGACACCAAGGTACTATAATCCTCCCTGTCCCTGCAGGTGACACTAAGGTACTATAATCCTCCCTGTCCCTGCAGGTGACACTAAGGTACTATAATCCTCCCTGTCCCTGCAGGTGACACTAAGGTACTATAATTCTCCCTGTCCCTGCAGGTGACACTAAGGTACTATAATTCTCCCTGTCCCTGCAGGTGACACTAAAGTACTATAATCCTCATTGTCCCTGCAGGTGGCACTAAGGTACTATAATTCTCCCTGTCCCTGCAGGTGACACCAAGGTACTATAATCCTCCCTGTCCCTGCAGGTGACACTAAGGTACTATAATCCTCCCTGTCCCTGCAGGTGACACTAAGGTACTATAATCCTCCCTGTCCCTGCAGGTGACACTAAGGTACTATAATCCTCCCTGTCCCTGCAGGTGACACTAAGGTACTATAATCCTCCCTGTCCCTGCAGGTGACACTAAGGTACTATAATCCTCCCTGTCCCTGCAGGTGACACTAAGGTACTATAATTCTCCCTGTCCCTGCAGGTGACACTAAGGTACTATAATTCTCCCTGTCCCTGCAGGTGACACTAAGGTACTATAATTCTCCCTGTCCCTGCAGGTGACACTAAGGTACTATAATCCTCATTGTCCCTGCAGGTGGCACCAAGGTACTATAATTCTCCCTGTCCCTGCAGGTGACACCAAGGTACTATAATCCTCCCTGTCCCTGCAGGGGACACTAAGGTACTATAATCCTCCCTGTCCCTGCAGGTGACACTAAGGTACTATAATCCTCATTGTCCCTGCAGGTGACACTAAGGTACTATAATCCTCCCTGTCCCTGCAGGTGACACTAAGGTACTATAATCCTCCCTGTCCCTGCAGGTGACACTAAGGTACTATAATCCTCATTGTCCCTGCAGGTGACACCAAGGTACTATAATCCTCCCTGTCCCTGCAGGTGACACTAAGGTACTATAATCCTCCCTGTCCCTGCAGGTGACACCAAGGTACTATAATCCTCCCTGTCCCTGTAGGTGACACTAAGGTTCTATAATCCTCCCTGTCCCTGCAGGTGACACTAAGGTTCTATAATCGTCATTGTCTCTGCAGGTGACACTAAGGCCTGATGACGTCACTTTGCAGCACTTTTCATTGTGAATACTAAGTGATCACTGCTGCAGTAAGCAGTAATTGTTTATCATGAGAGTTATTGATTTTATGTGATTTGTAATGAAGCTGGAATTGATTAAGGACAGAGGGCTGACCTGAGTTTAATGAGACTTCATATCCCATTTAATCAGCTCTGCAAACATTTATCTTCTAGAACTTTAGACAGTGCACAATTAGTTTTTCCCCCTAAGCCCTTTGTAAAGTTTGCTCACACATTTCTTCCCATCACTCGCAATGCCAGGCAACACCACGTCCAGCAAGCGCTACTTGTACAAAAAACATCTACTCTGGTTTAATTAATTAAATGAGACTCAAGCATAATGTAGGGAAATGTCACCAAATGTATATAAAATAAACAGCACCATCCCGGAAATATTGTTGTCTTATTCTTGTGCCCAGGCTATGAGGCCGAATTATCAAAGGTCTTGCGGACCTGATCCGACAGTGCGGATCAGGTCCGACAGACCTCGCTGAATGCGGAGAGCAACGCCGCCCCCTGCAGACTCGCGGCCAATCCGCCGCCAGCAGGGTGGTGTTAATCAACCCGACCATACTCAATTGGATTGAATTGCGGCGATGTCGGGTCCGCCTGCTCAGAGCAGGCGGACAGGGTTATGGAGCAGCGGTCTTTAGACCACTGCTTCCTAACTGCTGTTTCTGGCGAGTCTGAAGACTCGCCAGAAACACGGGCCCACACGCTCCATACGGAGCTTGATAAATGGGCCTCTATGTGTATTGTGACTAAACATGGGGCCCTAGAACTCTGCAGTATCAGGTTAACACCAATGTGAAGAGGATCCTCTCAGAGGTGGGTGTCGTAGGGCTATGCCCCAGGTCAGGTGAGCTTCAGAATGGAGACAAATCCTGTCAATCAAAAAGTAACTGGGATATCGCCTGGAAACTCCCAGTACTGACCACTAACTCGCTGGGAATCACACCATTTTACCCCTGTATGAGTGGCATTGTGCCAGTCTGTGATTGGACAAACATCACATGACACAACAGGTCATCTACAGAGGTCTAAGAAGCCAATGCGTTTCAGACAAGTGTGAAGAACAAAAAGGTCAAGCTTAGGAGCTTGGAAAGTCAGCAGAGTTTGCGGTATGAGAGGTGCATTAGTGAAAGAACCATCCAGCAGAGATGGTATACAACATTATGCAAGGTACTAACATCTGTATGATTTAAGCAGACCGTCTACCTCTAGTTATAACTGACCAAAATAGTTTAGCATAGATGTCCTTGCTTACACCTAAAGAGCCACAAGGACAATAACTCTTACTGAACAAACAAAAGGACCATTAACCCTGAGAATCGGAATCTTTACAAAGGTTCCTTTATCAACCCGCCCCTGAATGCCCTTCTCTCTCTCTTTCTCTCTCTCGTTTTCTCTTTCTCTCTCTCTTTCTTTTTCTCTCTCTCTCTCGTTTTCTCTCTCTTGTTTTGTCTCTCTTTCTCTCTCTCTCTCTTTCTCTCGTTTTCTCTTTCTCTCTCTCTTTCTCTTTCTCTCTCTTTCTCTCTCTTTCTCTCTCCCTTTTTCTCTCCCTTTTTCTCTCTCTTTTTCTTTCTCTCTCTTTTTCTTTCTCTCTCTTTTTCTTTCTCTCTCTTTCTTTCTCTCTCTCTTTCTTTCTCTCTCTTTTTCTCTCTCTCTTTCTTTCTCTCTCTCTCTTTTTCTTTCTCTCTCTTTTTCTTCCTCTCTCTCTTTTTCTTCTTTCTCTCTCTATTTCTTTCTCTCTCTATTTCTTTCTCTCTCTATTTCTTTCTCTCTCTATTTCTTTCTCTCTCTATTTCTCTCTCTCTCTCTCTCTTTCTTTCTTTCTCTCTCTTTTTCTTTCTCTCTCTTTTTCTTTCTCTTTTTCTTTCTCTCTCTATTTCTTTCTCTCTCTATTTCTTTCTCTCTCTATTTCTCTCTCTCTCTTTTTCTTCCTCTCTCTCTTTTTCTTCCTCTCTCTCTTTTTCTTCCTCTCTCTCTTTTTCTTCCTCTCTCTCTTTTTCTTCCTCTCTCTCTTTTTCTTCCTCTCTCTCTTTTTCTTCCTCTCTCTCTTTTTCTTCCTCTCTCTCTTTTTCTTCCTCTCTCTCTTTTTCTTCCTCTCTCTCTTTTTCTTCCTCTCTCTCTTTTTCTTCCTCTCTCTCTTTTTCTTCCTCTCTCTCTTTTTCTTCCTCTCTCTCTTTTTCTTCCTCTCTCTCTTTTTCTTCCTCTCTCTCTTTTTCTTCCTCTCTCTCTTTTTCTTCCTCTCTCTCTTTTTCTTCCTCTCTCTCTTTTTCTTCCTCTCTCTCTTTTTCTTCCTCTCTCTCTTTTTCTTCCTCTCTCTCTTTTTCTTCCTCTCTCTCTTTTTCTTCCTCTCTCTCTTTTTCTTCCTCTCTCTCTTTTTCTTCCTCTCTCTCTTTTTCTTCCTCTCTCTCTTTTTCTTCCTCTCTCTCTTTTTCTTCCTCTCTCTCTTTTTCTTCCTCTCTCTCTTTTTCTTCCTCTCTCTCTTTTTCTTCCTCTCTCTCTTTTTCTTCCTCTCTCTCTTTTTCTTCCTCTCTCTCTTTTTCTTCCTCTCTCTCTTTTTCTTCCTCTCTCTCTTTTTCTTCCTCTCTCTCTTTTTCTTCCTCTCTCTCTTTTTCTTCCTCTCTCTCTTTTTCTTCCTCTCTCTCTTTTTCTTCCTCTCTCTCTTTTTCTTCCTCTCTCTCTTTTTCTTCCTCTCTCTCTTTTTCTCCCTCTCTCTCTTTTTCTCTCTCTCTCTCTCTTTTTCTCTCTCTCTCTCTCTCATTTTCTCTCTCTCTTTCTCTCTCTCGCTCTCTCTTTCTCTCTCTCGCTCTCTCTCTTTCTCGCTCTCTCTCTTTCTCTCTCTCTGACTCCGCTGCATCTTCCTCCCTCTGACTCCTGTGAGTCTCCCTCCCCTAATTGGGTTTTCCCCAGCAGCAGGCAGTGCACCCAGAGTGTGAGCGTCATTACCTCTCCTTTCTGTGGTTATCACCATTGCTTCTAGAGGTTCTCCCCAACCTCTCTGCGTTTTGGCTGATGTGCGGAACACGTACGGCTGTTCTGGCTGAAGGTCCATTGCTGTGAACTGTCTAACTGTTGAGCCCACTTCCACAGTGATGAACTTGTTGGTGGTGTGAGCCAGGCGATAGGCGATCTGATAACCTAATAACGGGAGATATTACTCACTTTATAGAGTATCTGATATGCGCTTTATACAGAGGGATATTACAGCTCTGAAAGGGACACGACATGCAGCTGGGACAGGGACACAACATGCAGCTGGGACAGGGACACAACATGCAGCTGGGACAGGGACACAACATGCAGCTGGGACAGGGACAGAACATGCAGCTGGGACAGGCACACAACATGCAGCTGGGACAGGGACACAACATGCAGCTGGGACAGGGACACAACATGCAGCTGGGACAGGGACACAACATGCAGCTGGGACAGGGACACAACATGCAGCTGGGACAGGGACACAACATGCAGCTGGGACAGGGACACAACATGCAGCTGGGACAGGGACACAACATGCAGCTGGGACAGGGACACAACATGCAGCTGGGACAGGGACAGAACATGCAGCTGGGACAGGTACAGGACAGGGACAGAACATGCAGTTGGGAAAGGGACAGGACAGGGACAGAACATGCAGCTGGGACAGGCACAGGACAGGGACAGAACATGCAGCTGGGAAAGGGACAGGACAGGGTCAGAACATGCAGCTGGGAAAGGGACAGAACATGCAGCTGGGACAGGGACAGGACAGGGTCAGAACATGCAGCTGGGAAAGGGACAGGACAGGGTCAGAACATGCAGCTGGGACAGGGACAGAACATGCAGCTGGGACAGGGTCAGAACATGCAGCTGGGACAGGGTCAGAACATGCAGCTGGGACAGGGTCAGAACATGCAGCTGGGACAGGGTCAGAACATGCAGCTGGGACAGGGACAGAACATGCAGCTGGGACAGGGACAGAACATGCAGCTGGGACAGGGACAGAACATGCAGCTGGGACAGAACATACAGCTGGGACAGGGACACGACATGCAGCTGGGACAGGGACAGAACATGCAGCTGGGACAGGGACAGAACATGCATCTGGGACAGGGACAGAACATGCAGCTGGGACAGGGTCAGAACATGCAGCTGGGACAGGGACAGGACATGCAGCTGGGACAGGGACAGAACATGCAGCTGGGACAGGGTCAGAACATGCAGCTGGGACAGGGACAGAACATGCAGCTGGGACAGGGACACAACATGCAGCTGGGACAGGGACACAACATGCAGCTGGGAGAGGGACAGGACAGGGACAGAACATGCAGCTGGGACAGGGACACAACATGCAGCTGGGACAGGGACACAACATGCAGCTGGGACAGGGACACAACATGCAGCTGGGACAGGGACACAACATGCAGCTGGGACAGGGACACAACATGCAGCTGGGACAGGGACACAACATGCAGCTGGGACAGGGACACAACATGCAGCTGGGACAGGGACAGAACATGCAGCTGGGACAGGGTCAGAACATGCAGCTGGGACAGGGTCAGAACATGCAGCTGGGACAGGGACAGGACAGGGACAGAACATGCAGCTGGGACAGGGACACAACATGCAGCTGGGACAGGGACACAACATGCAGCTGGGACAGGGACACAACATGCAGCTGGGACAGGGACAGAACATGCAGCTGGGACAGGGTCAGAACATGCAGCTGGGACAGGGTCAGAACATGCAGCTGGGACAGGGACAGGACATGCAGCTGGGACAGGGACAGAACATGCAGCTGGGACAGGGACAGAACATGCAGCTGGGACAGGGACACGACATGCAGCTGGGACAGGGACACGACATGCAGCTGGGACAGGGACACGACATGCAGCTGGGACAGGGACACGACATGCAGCTGGGACAGGGGCAGAACATGCAGCTGGGACAGGGACAGAACATGCAGCTGGGACAGGGGCAGAACATGCAGCTGGGACAGGGGCAGAACATGCAGCTGGGACAGGGGCAGAACATGCAGCTGGGAGAGGGACAGGACAGGGACAGAACATGCAGCTGGGACAGGGACAGAACATGCAGCTGGGACAGGGACACAACATGCAGCTGGGACAGGGACACAACATGCAGCTGGGACAGGGACAGAACATGCAGCTGGGACAGGGACAGAACATGCAGCTGGGACAGGGTCAGAACATGCAGCTGGGACAGGGTCAGAACATGCAGCTGGGACAGGGACAGGACATGCAGCTGGGACAGGGACAGAACATGCAGCTGGGACAGGGACAGAACATGCAGCTGGGACAGGGACACGACATGCAGCTGGGACAGGGACACGACATGCAGCTGGGACAGGGACACGACATGCAGCTGGGACAGGGACACGACATGCAGCTGGGACAGGGTCAGAACATGCAGCTGGGACAGGGGCAGAACATGCAGCTGGGACAGGGGCAGAACATGCAGCTGGGACAGGGGCAGAACATGCAGCTGGGACAGGGGCAGAACATGCAGCTGGGACAGGGGCAGAACATGCAGCTGGGACAGGGGCAGAACATGCAGCTGGGACAGGGGCAGAACATGCAGCTGGGACAGGGGCAGAACATGCAGCTGGGACAGGCGCAGAACATGCAGCTGGGACAGGCGCAGAACATGCAGCTGGGACAGGGGCAGAACATGCAGCTGGGACAGGGGCAGAACATGCAGCTGGGACAGGGGCAGAACATGCAGCTGGGACAGGGACAGAACATGCAGCTGGGACAGGGAAAGAACATGCAGCTGGGACAGAACATGCAGCTGGGACAGGGACAGAACATGCAGCTGGGACAGGGACAGAACATGCAGCTGGGACAGGGACAGGACAGGGACAGAACATGCAGCTGGGACAGGGACACAACATGCAGCTGGGACAGGGACAGAACATGCAGCTGGGACAGGGACAGAACATGCAGCTGGGACAGGGACAGAACATGCAGCTGGGACAGGGACAGGACATGCAGCTGGGACAGGGACAGAACATGCAGCTGGGACAGGGACACAACATGCAGCTGGGACAGGGACACAACATGCAGCTGGGACAGGGACACAACATGCAGCTGGGACAGGGACACAACATGCAGCTGGGACAGGGACAGAACATGCAGCTGGGACAGGGACACAACATGCAGCTGGGACAGGGACACAACATGCAGCTGGGACAGGGACACAACATGCAGCTGGGACAGGGACACAACATGCAGCTGGGACAGGGACACAACATGCAGCTGGGACAGGGACACAACATGCAGCTGGGACAGGGACACAACATGCAGCTGGGACAGGGACAGAACATGCAGCTGGGACAGGGACAGGACATGCAGCTGGGACAGGGACACGACATGCAGCTGGGACAGGGACACGACATGCAGCTGGGACAGGGTCAGAACATGCAGCTGGGACAGGGACAGAACATGCAGCTGGGACAGGGACAGAACATGCAGCTGGGACAGGGACAGAACATGCAGCTGGGACAGGGACAGAACATGCAGCTGGGACAGGGGCAGAACATGCAGCTGGGACAGGGACAGAACATGCAGCTGGGACAGGGTCAGAACATGCAGCTGGGACAGGGGCAGAACATGCAGCTGGGACAGGGGCAGAACATGCAGCTGGGACAGGGGCAGAACATGCAGCTGGGACAGGGGCAGAACATGCAGCTGGGACAGGGGCAGAACATGCAGCTGGGACAGGGGCAGAACATGCAGCTGGGACAGGCGCAGAACATGCAGCTGGGACAGGGGCAGAACATGCAGCTGGGACAGGGACAGAACATGCAGCTGGGACAGGGACAGAACATGCAGCTGGGACAGAACATGCAGCTGGGACAGAACATGCAGCTGGGACAGGGACAGAACATGCAGCTGGGACAGGGACAGAACATGCAGCTGGGACAGGGACAGAACATGCAGCTGGGACAGGGACAGGACAGGGACACAACATGCAGCTGGGACAGGGACAGAACATGCAGCTGGGACAGGGACAGAACATGCAGCTGGGACAGGGACAGAACATGCAGCTGGGACAGGGACACGACATGCAGCTGGGACAGGGACACGACATGCAGCTGGGACAGGGACAGAACATGCAGCTGGGACAGGGACAGAACATGCAGCTGGGACAGGGACAGAACATGCAGCTGGGACAGGGGCAGAACATGCAGCTGGGACAGGCGCAGAACATGCAGCTGGGACAGGGGCAGAACATGCAGCTGGGACAGGGACAGGGCATGCAGCTGGGACAGGGACAGGACATGCAGCTGGGACAGGGACAGGACATGCAGCTGGGACAGGGACAGAACATGCAGCTGGGACAGGGACAGAACATGCAGCTGGGACAGGCACAGAACATGCAGCTGGGACAGGCACAGAACATGCAGCTGGGAGAGGGACAGGACAGGGACAGAACATGCAGCTGGGACAGGGACACAACATGCAGCTGGGACAGGGACACAACATGCAGCTGGGACAGGGACAGAACATGCAGCTGGGACAGGGACAGAACATGCAGCTGGGACAGGGACAGAACATGCAGCTGGGACAGAGACAGAACATGCAGCTGGGACAGGGACAGAACATGCAGCTGGGACAGGGACAGAACATGCAGCTGGGACAGGGACAGAACATGCAGCTGGGACAGGGACAGGGCAGGGACACAACATGCAGCTGGGACAGGGACAGGACAGGGACAGAACATGCAGCTGGGACAGGGACACAACATGCAGCTGGGACAGGGACAGAACATGCAGCTGGGACAGGGACAGAACATGCAGCTGGGACAGGGACAGAACATGCAGCTGGGACAGGGACAGAACATGCAGCTGGGACAGGGACAGAACATGCAGCTGGGACAGGGACAGAACATGCAGCTGGGACATGGACAGAACATGCAGCTGGGACAGGGACAGAACATGCAGCTGGGACAGGGACAGGACATGCAGCTGGGACAGGGACAGGACATGCAGCTGGGACAGGGACAGGACATGCAGCTGGGACAGGGACAGGACATGCAGCTGGGACAGGGACAGAACATGCAGCTGGGACAGGCACAGAACATGCAGCTGGGACAGGCACAGAACATGCAGCTGGGAGAGGGACAGGACAGGGACAGAACATGCAGCTGGGACAGGGACACAACATGCAGCTGGGACAGGGACACAACATGCAGCTGGGACAGGGACAGAACATGCAGCTGGGACAGGGACAGAACATGCAGCTGGGACAGGGACAGAACATGCAGCTGGGACAGGGACAGAACATGCAGCTGGGACAGGGACAGAACATGCAGCTGGGACAGGGACAGAACATGCAGCTGGGACAGGGACAGAACATGCAGCTGGGACAGGGACAGAACATGCAGCTGGGACAGAGACAGAACATGCAGCTGGGACAGGGACAGAACATGCAGCTGGGACAGGGACAGAACATGCAGCTGGGACAGGGACAGAACATGCAGCTGGGACAGGGACAGAACATGCAGCTGGGACAGGGACAGGACAGGGACACAACATGCAGCTGGGACAGGGACAGAACATGCAGCTGGGACAGGGACAGAACATGCAGCTGGGACAGGGACAGAACATGCAGCTGGGACAGGGACAGAACATGCAGCTGGGACAGGGACAGAACATGCAGCTGGGACAGGGACAGAACATGCAGCTGGGACAGGGACAGAACATGCAGCAGGGACAGGGACAGAACATGCAGCTGGGACAGGGACAGAACATGCAGCTGGGACAGGGACAGAACATGCAGCTGGGACAGGCACAGAACATGCAGCTGGGACAGGCACAGAACATGCAGCTGGGACAGGCACAGAACATGCAGCTGGGACAGGCACAGAACATGCAGCTGGGACAGGCACAGAACATGCAGCTGGGACAGGCACAGAACATGCAGCTGGGACAGGGACAGAACATGCAGCTGGGACAGGCACAGGACAGGGACACAAGAAGGGTTAGGATACAAAGAAGGAACAACTATTTCCTGATTGATGTTACGGTTAGACACCACCTTGGGGAGAAACCCCAACCCAGTGCGAAGTACAGCCTTATCCACATGAAACACCAGATAAGGAGGATCACATTGCAAGGCAGCTAGTTCAGATACTCTGCGTGCCGATGCAATAGCTAAGAGGAAGAGAGCCTTCCAGGACAGAATCAAAATGTCTATGAAATGCATAGGTTCAAACGGAACCCTCTGCAAAACCTTAAGGACTAAGTTTAAGTTTCAAGGCAGAGCCGACTGTCTAAAGACAGGCCTGATTCTAGGCAGAGCCTGAACAAAAGATTGAATGTCAGGGAGCTCAGCGAGTCTCCTATGCAACAAAACTGATAATGCCAAAATTTGTCCCTTTAAGGAACTAGCTGCAAGACCCTTCTCCAAACCGTCTTGGAGAAAGGACAAAATCCTGCATACCTTCATCTTATGCCAAGGATATCCATGCTTCTCACACCAGGACAAGTAAGTCCTCCACACCTTATGGTAGATGCGACGAGTGACTGGCTTCCTTGCCTGAATAAAAGTATCAATCACACTTTCTGAAAAGCCTCTCTTGGCTAAGACTAGGTGTTCAATCTCCACGCAGTCAGCCTCAGAGAATCTAGATGTCGATGTTGAAAGCAGATCCCTGCGACAGGGTAACCTCCATGGCGGAGAGGATGACATCCCCACCAGATCCGAAAACCACGTCCTCCGCGGCCACGAAGGAGCAATCAGAATGGTCGGGGCCCGCTCCTGTTTGATGTGTGCCACTACACGAGGTAGAAGTGGTAACGGTGGAAAAATGTAAGCTAGGCTGAATCCCCAAGGAACCACTAAAGGCATCTATCAGCTCAGCCTGGGGATCCCTGGACCTCAACCCGTATCGAATTAGCTTGCAATTGAGTCTGGACGCCATGAGATCTATCTCCGGCACTCCCCATCTGTGACAAATCTCCGCAAACACCTCTAGATGAAGAGACCATTCCCCCGGACGGAAGGATTATCTGCTGAGAAAGTCTGCTTCCCAGTTGTCCACACCTAGAATGTGAATCGCTGAGAGAGAGCAGTCATGGTACTCTGCCCACTCCAGAATCCGAGACACCTCCCTCCTCGTGAGGAAGCTCCTCATTCCCCCTGATGGTTAATGTAGTCCACAGAGGTAATGTTGTCGGTTTGGAATCTGATGCAACTGACCGACTCCAGAGAAGGCCATGCCTTCAGAGCATTGTAAAATGCTCATAGTTCTAGGATGTTGATCGGAAGGAGAGACTCCTCCCTGGACCACTTTCCTTGTGCCATCCTGGCACCCCAAACAGCTCCCCATCCTGTCAGACTGGCGTCTGTGGTCACAATCTCCCAGGACGGATGCAAGAAGGATGCCCCCATGGACAGTTGCTCTGGACGAATCCACCAAGAGAGCGAGTTCCATGGATATCAGCTGTGATAGATCTGAATGATCACCGTTCCACTGTTCAACATGCACAATTGAAGAGGTCTGAGATGGAACCTGGCGAATGGGATGACATCTATGCTTGACACCATGAGACCTATCACCTCCATACATTGAGCCACTGACAGGCTTGTGGAAAACTGAAGGGAAAGACAGGTGGACGCAAGCTTCCTGTTCCGCTGATCTGTGAGAAATATCTTCATGGACATAGAGTCTATTATCGTGCCCAGGAAATCCACCCTGTTGCTGGGAACCAAGGAACTCTTTCCTGAGTTGATCTTCCAACAGCGAGATGGGAGCAGAAGAAGAAGAGCCCTCAAATGAGTGACGGCGCCTGAACTAGTATGTCGTCTAGGTAAGGCGCCACCGCAATGCCCCTGGATCTGGCCACTGCAAGCAGCACCCCCAGAACCTTCATGAAGACTCTAGGGGCCGTCGCCAGACCAAAAGGAAGGGCCACAAACTGGAAATGTTGGTCCAGAAATGCAAATCTTAGGAACCTGAAGTGGTCCCTGTGGATTGCCACATGAAGGTAGGCGTCCTTCAAGTCTATAGTCGTCATGAACTATCCCTCTTGAACTAGGGGCAGAATAGAACTGATCGTTTCCATTTTGAACGATGGAACACTCAGAAAATTGTTTAAACAGAATCGGGAGGAATGTGCCCTCCTTCTTTGGAACCACAAAAAGGTTGGAATAGTACCCTAGACACCTTCTGCTAGGGGTACTGGTACGATAACCTCGAGAGAGAGGCAAGATCCCTCACACACTCTAGAAAGGCCTCTCTCTTCGCTGGTCTTGAAGACAGGTTTGACAGGAGGAATCTGCCCTCGGGTGTATGGGATCTGAACCCTATCCTGTAACCCTGGGAGACCACCTCTAGAACCCAAGGGTCCTTAACGTCCTGCAACCATGCGTCTGAGAAGAGAGATAATCTGCCCCCTACATGATCCGGAGACCAGTCGGGCCGCCCTTTCATGACGATTTTGTTTTGGCGGGGTTCTTGCTCTGTTCCAAGATTGAGCCAGCTTCCAAAATCCCTTGGACTGGTCTGCTTTTGCGGGTGGTTGCTGGCGCTGGGCTTATACACACGAAAGGGATGAAAAGTAGATCCTTTAGGCTTAGCCTTCTTATCCTGCGGTAGGAAAGCTCCCTTGCTTCCCGTAACTGTGGATATAAACAAATCCAATCCTGGACCGAACAGGATCTTTCCTTGAAAAGGAAGGGATAACAGCCTCGCCTTAGAGGTCATGTGCGCAGACCAAGATTTTAGCCACAGAGCCCTGCGCGCTAAAACAGAAAAACCTGACACCTTAGCATTCAGGCGAATCATTTGCATATTGGCATCACAGATGAAAGAATTGGCGATCTTCAGCGCCTTAATCTTCTCCTGTATCTCGTCGATGGATGTCTCTCCCTGGACCATTTCACACAGGGATTCACACCAATATGTCGCAGCTCCAGCGACTGCTGCAACGGCCGCTGTTGGCTGAAAAACAAACCCAGTGTGCTGAAACATCTTTCTCAACATTTTTTCGAGCTTTTTATCCATGGGCTCTTTAAACTACGAACTATCCTTAGGGATGGTCCCCCACAGCTCAAGCTGAGAATCCGGAATGGGGAACAGTTTTTTAAAAGAAGAAGAAGGGGAAAAGGAAGAACATAATCGCTCCCATTCATTCTTAATATTAGCCATCTTAACGGGAACCGGAAAAGGCTGAGGTGCTACCCTGTCCTCGTATACCTTGTCAAGCTTAGGTATCGCAGGTTCCTCTGGTATCTTAGGTTCTGGAGCCTCCAGAGTAGCAAGCACCTGCCGAAGCAGAAAGCGCAAATTCTCCATCTTAAACCTATAACCAGGCTCCTCCGCCACCGGAGGTTTAGATGACACGGACTCCGACCCAGAAGGGGCCTCCCCCGAAGAATCGGAGTGGGCCTCGTTATCGTATAGAGCCTCTGGATCTTCCATTGGCGAGGACAAACCGTGGGCCGGGCCGCCATGATGAACCCTACGCTTGCGCTTAGCAGAACATGGTAAGTCATGGATCACTTTTGAAACCGCTAATTCCAGTTGGTCCACAAAGTCTGACGGCCAACGAATCTCTCCCGAAGGAGTAACGGTTACTCCCCGGGGCGCCTTTATACCACCAATGGTCGGGGCACTCATCACCTCCTAGGACCCGGACTACAGAAACCGCTACGTCTCCTGCGCCACAGATCAACAGGAAGGATAAATAGCCACACCCAGTCACATGGAATGCCTGGCAGGACTGCCCCATGCACTAGGGGAAAACGCGCCAGAAAATGGCCGCGCAAGTTTCCGCAAGTAACCTGAAAGTGCCACACATTGCCAGAGCCTCATCTCGCACATAACGCAGCAATGACACAATAAACAATATCATGTATAAAACCCCCCTGTTCAATAATTCTCCTTCCAGGAATATTAACCTTTGATTCTGTAAAGACAAAAAGGCGCCACACTGTGACCCCATGTTATCATTTTTAATAAAAAATGAAATGATCTTACCAGAATCTATGCCGTGGAACAGGAGCATGGCCCTTCAAGTGTGACAGGTTAGTAGCCTTGCTCCTGACATGGAATTTAGTGAAGAAAGCAGGCAGTGAAACTTGTCAACGCTGATTGCTTATGGAACTGTTAATATGAGTTGTGATGATTTTGCAGAAAGACTCTCCCTGCATCTCTGGACTCTAACTTTTGCCCAGGCTCTCACTGAGAGGCTGACAGGACTACTTAAAACTCCAGTCCCACTGCAAAGAGTACTACCCTCCATAAGAGACTACTCCGAAACTCCGGCACTCCTCTGCCATCCTCCTGTGACGAAAGGCAAAGAATGACTGGGGGACAAGGGGGAGGCATTTAAGCCTTTGGCTGGGGTGTCTTTGCCTCCTCCTGGTGGCCAGGCTCTGAATTCCCAAAAGTAATGAATGAAGCCGTGGTCTCTCCTCCCATTTAGATGGAAAAGGAAATGTCAGTATATGGGGGTGTCACTATTATAAGGAAATGTCAGTAAATGGGGGTGTCACTATAAAAAGGAAATGTCAGTATAATAAGAAAATGTCAGTATATGGGAGTGTCACTATAATAAGGAAATGTCAGTATATGGGGGTGTCAGTATATGGGGGTGTCACTATAAAAAGGAAATGTCAGTATATGGGGGGTGTCACTATAAAAAGGAAATGTCAGTATATGGGGGTGTCACTATAATAAGGAAATGTCAGTATATGGGGGTGTCACTATAAAAAGGAAATGTCAGTATATGGGGGTGTCACTATAAAAAGGAAATGTCAGTATATGGGGGTGTCACTATAAAAAGGAAATGTCAGTATATGGGGGTGTCACTATAAAAAGGAAATGTCAGTATATGGGGGTGTCACTATAAAAATGAAATGTCAGTATATGGGGGTGTCAGTATATGGGGGTGTCACTATAAAAAGGAAATGTCAGTATAATAAGAAAATGTCAGTATATGGGGGTGTCACTATAAAAAGGAAATGTCAGTATATGGGGGTGTCACTATAAAAAGGAAATGTCAGTATATGGGGGTGTCAGTATATGGGGGTGTCACTATAAAAAGGAAATGTCAGTATATGGGGGTGTCAGTATATGGGGGTGTCACTATAAAAATGAAATGTCAGTATATGGGGGTGTCACTATAAAAATGAAATGTCAGTATATGGGGGTGTCACTATAAAAATGAAATGTCAGTATATGGGGGTGTCACTATAAAAATGAAATGTCAGTATATGGGGGTGTCACTATAAAAAGGAAATGTCAGTATATGGGGGTGTCACTATAAAAAGGAAATGTCAGTATATGGGGGTGTCACTATAATAAGGAAATGTCAGTATATGGGGGTGTCACTATAAAAAGGAAATGTCAGTATATGGGGGTGTCACTATAAAAAGGAAATGTCAGTATATGGGGGTGTCACTATAAAAAGGAAATGTCAGTATATGGGGGTGTCACTATAAAAAGGAAATGTCAGTATATGGGGGTGTCACTATAAAAATGAAATGTCAGTATATGGGGGTGTCAGTATATGGGGGTGTCACTATAAAAAGGAAATGTCAGTATAATAAGAAAATGTCAGTATATGGGGGTGTCACTATAAAAAGGAAATGTCAGTATATGGGGGTGTCACTATAAAAAGGAAATGTCAGTATATGGGGGTGTCAGTATATGGGGGTGTCACTATAAAAATGAAATGTCAGTATATGGGGGTGTCACTATAAAAATGAAATGTCAGTATATGGGGGTGTCACTATAAAAATGAAATGTCAGTATATGGGGGTGTCACTATAAAAATGAAATGTCAGTATATGGGGGTGTCACTATAAAAAGGAAATGTCAGTATATGGGGGTGTCAGTATATGGGGGTGTCAGTATATGGGGGTGTCACTATAAAAAGGAAATGTCAGTATATGGGGGTGTCACTATAAATCCTGGTGCCTTTATGTACCACGTCCTTCTGTTTTTTAATATACAATATGTGCTACTCTCATTCACCATTACAGCTCTTATTATAGGAGAAGAAACACATAATATTAGAGAAAGTTACATATTTCTATTTATTACTCTGCTTCTGATCCTTTCTAATGACAAATCACTGTGATCCAGACTCACAATCATCTCTCGTCTTTGACAAACAGGAGGTAAAACGCGCATCAGGTTACTGCTCCTGGGATTGAGGATGGTGTGGGGTTTTGGTTTTTTATTACAGTTACATAGACACTTAGCCGAGTGTTTCTTCACCTGTATGTCACACAGTCAGCGAGCGTTCCCGCAGTTGTCATCTATAGCTGTGTGTGGCGCCCAATACAGGATATCCTGCACATCAAATGTGAATCATAAGCAGAACTGTTTCAGCTTTGTTACAGTAAAGTCGTCTCACTGGTACGATGTTGCCAGGGCTGGCCATGTGTGTTCCAGTGGATTCTAGAGGCACGGTCAGGAATTTTGCCTATATACTTGGCATGCAGTGTGCTGAATTTGTGTACAATCTATTGCTCATCTCACGGTGGTGTTTTGCGGACGAGGTTATCTCGCTTTTATTTCTCTTGTGCGTAGGTAACAGTTCTGGGGAGGGAACTTTTTGCATGAAGGAAGCTTCTGTAATCTTTTGGCAATGTATTATCCGTGTGGGTGTTACCTGAATTTACTAATGAATGTTGTTTAGTGGTGAGGTCCTCCTGATCTTCAGTTTAACATATGGACACAAGTATAATGTTACATTTATATTTGCTATTCCTAAATTAGCGTTTTGCTAATAAAGGCGATAGTAATATTATTAATAATCATCGTACTGATTTCTTACCCAAGATGACCCCATTCGGCTCCTCTGGCGGTAGCCACACAATTCTCACAGATGTCAACTTGACCTCAGGAAACACAATGCGCATAGGAGGGCCTGGAACTGAACAGAACATACAGGCTGCTATTAACTTGTGCATACACAGGGGTGAGTACCACCTGTTCTAATTAATACCAGCTACTGAAGATCTGACCACCTGCGAGTACGTTGTCAACTTCTGAAGAACTTATTTCAGGATTTGCAGCCAACAAATAAACCATCTGGCATTTTAGTCTCATTTGTTCTTTTTTTTTTATTCAGTAACTCAATAAAAGAGCCGCTGGACACTTCTCCCTAGGGGTTACATGCAGTTGGATAAATATGTCTGAAAGCAATTAGACCGAGTGGACAAAAAAACAAAACAAATGTAATCTATAGATTGCAGTGAGAGGAAATTTAATTTTCATTTATATGTCTATAAATGTATTCTGTCCACTGACCAGCATCTAAACACCTGACATCATACTGTCAGGCAATAAAAGCTTCCCAGCACATTAAGCTAATTCAATTGCAAATAATAAGAGCAATGCACATATTCATTTACAAAAAAACCAGTGCATGAATACAGCATGACCAGCATACACAGACACAGCATGAACTGCACTGGGACACAGAATGATCGGCACACAGGCACAGAATGATCGGCACACAGGCGCAGAATGATCGGCACACAGGCGCAGAATGATCGGCACACAGGCACAGAATGATCGGCACACAGGCGTAGAATGATCAGCACACAGGCGCAGAATGATCGGCACACAGGCGCAGAATGATCGGCACACAGGCGCAGAATGATCGGCACACAGGCGCAGAATGATCGGCACACAGGCGCAGAATGATCGGCACACAGACTGATAATGATTAGCACACAGACGGATAATGATTAGCACACAGACGGATAATGATTAGCACACAGACGGATAATGATTAGCACACAGACGGATAATGATTAGCACACAGACGGATAATGATCAGCACACAGACGGATAATGATCAACACACAGACTGATAATGATCAACACACAGACTGATAATGATCAACACACAGACTGATAATGATCGGCACACAGACGGATAATGATTAGCACACAGACGGATAATGATCGGCACACAGACGGATAATGATCGGCACACAGACGGATAATGATCGACACACAGACGGATAATGATCGGCACACAGACGGATAATGATCGGCACACAGACACAGAATAATCGGCACACAGACACAGAATAATCGGCACACAAACACAGAATGATCGTCACACACAGACGCAGAATGATCGGCACACACAGACGCAGAATGATCGGCACACACAGACGCAGAATGATCGGCACACACAGACGCAGAATGATCGGCACACACAGACGCAGAATGACAGGAACAGGGATTCAGAATGATTGACACAGGAACACAGAATTAGTGGCACACAGACATTGCAGTTAGACCGTTGTGGCTCAGTACAGCAAATAAACAGCAGATAATCCTACACATACACATTAATTATACGTGCCAGGCTATATCACTGCCAACAATGGTTTACTAGGTGAGAGGGAGGAGTATTTACTTAATCATACAGATGAAATAAAACATTACAATTTAATACAAAGCTACTAGCACAGCAAGTTCCTAAAGCAAATCATCAGCAGAACACAGTGATCAGTCAGAACCTCTGGCCAGAAGCATATCATGTCATCTGGTCTTGTGTGTCTGTGGGTGGGGTAATGGGTGATGAGCTAACTAACATGCTAGACCAGGGGTTCATAAGTGAATTCTATATTGCACCAAACGTCACAAACAGCCATTGTGTATAAGGTATAGGGGTCCCCTGCAGTCCTTTCCCTTGGACAGTCTGACACATCAGGACATGTGACAATAACGCATTGGCCTCTGACCTCAGCGCTCCAATACCTCTCTCCTTTTGCCACACCTGTGAGACTCATGTCTGCTATAAGCTGTTAAGTGTTGGGAATGGCCTCTGGCCATACCTATCCCCTCTGGGAGGATATTATTTATCATAGCAGAATCAATAATGTAAAATAAAAAATATCCACTATGCATCCAGATTTAAAAAAGTAAAAAGGTGCAATATATACCCCACTACATTAGCAGACAAAGTAGAACAATGTCAGATACAATATGCCAGGTGAGTATAAGATGCTCTAACTCAGGTTGGGGTCATCAACTTACCATCATCCTTTGTCCTCTCCAGTACTGGGGGGTAACTGGTGACCCCGTCCCCAATCCTTGTGAAGGCCAGAGCTTGTATCTCATAAAGAACATACTTGTGTAACCCATCTAGTACAGCTGAGAGAGTCTGATTGCCTCTCACCACAATACTGCTGTAGTCTGAGTCTGAGGCCTTCTGCCTGAATAGCACCTACACAAAGAGACATAAGTTTATATCAGACATAGTAGTGATTAGATTATAGACAATAGGGGAATATCTGTTATCTCTTCCTTAAAAAACAGCAGCAGATAAAACAAACAAGGGAAACAGGACAGGTTTTTAAAATAAACCCCTTATTCCAGTACAATATTTTGCCTTAGAAAACCATCAAATTTAGTATTTACAACAGTGTACAACCATGTACAACCGTGTACAACCATGTACAACCATGCACAACTATGTGTAACTATGTACAACCATGTACAACCATGTACAACCATGTACAACCATGCACAACCATGCACAACCATGTGTAACTATGTACAACTATGTACAACTATGTGCAACTATGTGCAACTATGTGCAACTATGTGCAACTATGTACAACTATGTATAACTATGTACAACTATGTACACTAAGGGGCCGATTTACGGAGCTTGATGCCCTGTGTTTCTAAAGACCGTTGCTCCATAACTTGTCTGCCTGCTCTGAGGCTGCGGACAGAAATCAACCCAATTGAATACGATCGGGTTGATTAACACCCTCTCCTAGCGGCCGATTGGCCGCAAATCTGCAGGGGGCGGCATTGCACCAGCAGTTCACAAGAACTTCTGGTGCAATGATAAATGCTGAGAGCGTATGCTATCGGCATTTATCGATGTGCGGCGGACATGATACGCTACATCATATCATGCCCACTCACACATTAATAGATATGCCCCTAAATATTCATTCATGTTACTAACAGGTGCATTAGAGAATTATCCAGTTTAATTATAATTAACTATTCAGCTGAATTTCCTGTTAAAATGGAATTAGATCAGTTGCAGAATGGGGATAGGTGAGGGGGACCTGACAGTAATTGGTACATGACAGATATTATATTTAACCCAGGTCATTTATGCCCCCTGCACATACCTTGTACCCCAGTATGAGGCCATTCTGATGTGGCTCTGGGATAGAAGCCCATGTCAGCACAATCTGAGTAGAGCTTGTGGCCTCTGCACTCACGTTCTCTGGAGGAACCGATGGAACTAGAAAAAAAATCTATGATTAGATACTGAAGCTTACACACTGTGATTAAATAGTACACTTACACCCAGTAGCACACACCTATACAAACATACACTTAGCACACACCTATCCAACAGTCAATAGCTAGACACACCCAGTAGCATACACCTATCCAACGGCCAATAGCTAGACACACGCAGTAGCACACATCTATACAAACATACACTTAGCACACACCTATCCAACAGCCAATAGCTAGACACACGCAGTAGCACACACCTATACAAACTTACACTTAGCATACAGCTATCCAACAGCTAATAGCTAGACACACCCAGTAGCACACACCTATACAAACATACACTTAGCACACACCTATCCAACAGCCAATAGCTAGACACACCCAGTAACATACACCTATCCAACGGCCAATAGCTAGACACACGCAGTAGCACACATCTATACAAACATACACTTAGCACACACCTATCCAACAGCCAATAGCTAGACACACTCAGTAGCACACACCTATCTAACAGCCAATAGCTAGACACACGCAGTAGCACACACCTATACAAACATACACTTAGCATACAGCTATCCAACAGCTAATAGCTAGACACACCCAGTAGCACACACCTATACAAACATACACTTAGCACACACCTATCCAACAGCCAATAGCTAGACACACCCAGTAGCATACACCTATCCAACGGCCAATAGCTAGACACACGCAGTAGCACACATCTATACAAACATACACTTAGCACACACCTATCCAACAGCCAATAGCTAGACACACTCAGTAGCACACACCTATCTAACAGCCAATAGCTAGACACACGCAGTAGCACACACCTATACAAACATACACTTAGCATACAGCTATCCAACAGCTAATAGCTAGACACACCCAGTAGCACACACCTATACAAACATACACTTAGCACACACCTATCCAACAGCCAATAGCTAGACACACCCAGTAGCATACACCTATCCAACGGCCAATAGCTAGACACACGCAGTAGCACACATCTATACAAACATACACTTAGCACACACCTATCCAACAGCCAATAGCTAGACACACGCAGTAGCACACATCTATACAAACATACACTTAGCACACACCTATCCAACAGCCAATAGCTAGACACACGCAGTAGCACACATCTATACAAACATGCACGTAGCACACACCTATCCAACAGCCAATAGCTAGACACACCCAGTAGCATACACCTATCCAACGGCCAATAGCTAGACACACGCAGTAGCACACATCTATACAAACATACACTTAGCACACACCTATCCAACAGCCAATAGCTAGACACACTCAGTAGCACACACCTATCCAACAGCCAATAGCTAGACACACCCAGTAGCATACACCTATCCAACGGCCAATAGCTAGACACACGCAGTAGCACACATCTATACAAACATACACTTAGCACACACCTATCCAACAGCCAATAGCTAGACACACTCAGTAGCATACACCTATCCAACAGCCAATAGCTAGACACACGCAGTAGCACACATCTATACAAACATACACTTAGCACACACCTATCCAACAGCCAATAGCTAGACACACGCAGTAGCACACATCTATACAAACATGCACGTAGCACACACCTATCCAACAGTCAATAGCTAGACACACACAGTAGCACACATCTATACAAACATACACTTATCACACACCTATCCAACAGTCAATAGCTAGACACACCCAGTAGCATACACCTATCCAACAGTCAATAGCTAGACACACCCAGTAGCACACACCTATACAAACATACACTTAGCACACACCTATCCAACAGCCAATAGCTAGACACACGCAGTAGCACACATCTATACAAACATGCACGTAGCACACACCTATCCAACAGCCAATAGCTAGACACACCCAGTAGCACACATCTATACAAACATACACTTATCACACACCTATCCAACAGTCAATAGCTAGACACACCCAGTAGCATACACCTATCCAACAGTCAATAGCTAGACACACCCAGTAGCACACACCTATACAAACATACACTTAGCACACACCTATCCAGCAGTCAATAGCTAGACACACCCAGTAGCACACACCTATACAAACATACACTTAGCACACACCTATCCAACAGTCAATAGCTAGACACACCCAGTAGCACACACCTATACAAACATACACTTAGCACACACCTATCCAACAGTCAATAGCTAGACACACCCAGTAGCACACACCTATACAAACATACACTTAGCACACACCTATCCAACAGTCAATAGCTAGACACACCCAGTAGCACACACCTATACAAACATACACTTAGCACACACCTATCCAACAGTCAATAGCTAGACACACCCAGTAGCACACATCTATACAAACATACACTTAGCACACACCTATCCAACAGCCAATAGCTAGACACACCCAGTAGCATACACCTATCCAACAGCCAATAGCTAGACACACGCAGTAGCACACATCTATACAAACATACACTTAGCACACATCTATCCAACAGCCAATAGCTAGACACACGCAGTAGCACACATCTATACAAACATACACTTAGCACACACCTATCCAACAGCCAATAGCTAGACACACGCAGTAGCACACATCTATACAAACATACACTTAGCATACACCTACCCAACAGCCAATAGCTAGACACACACAGTAGCACACATCTATACAAACATGCACGTAGCACACACCTATCCAACAGCCAATAGCTAGACACACCCAGTAGCATACACCTATCCAACAGCCAATAGCTAGACACACACAGTAGCACACATCTATACAAACATACACTTAGCACACACCTATCCAACAGCCAATAGCTAGACACACCCAGTAGCATACACCTATCCAACAGCTAGACACACGCAGTAGCACACATCTATACAAACATACACTTAGCACACACCTATCCAACAGCCAATAGCTAGACACACGCAGTAGCACACATCTATACAAACATACACTTAGCACACACCTATCCAACAGCCAATAGCTAGACACACCCAGTAGCACACACCTATCCAACAGCCAATAGCTAGACACACCCAGTAGCACACACCTATCCAACAGCCAATAGCTAGACACACCCAGTAGCATACACCTATCCAACAGCCAATAGCTAGAAACACGCAGTAGCACACACCTATCCAAATATACACTTAGCACACACCAATCCAACAGCCAATAGCTAGACAAACCCAGTAGCACACAATGTGCTACACACCTACACAAATATACACTTAGCACACACCTATCCAACAGCCAATAGCTAGACACACCCAGTAGCACACACCCATATAACAGCCAATAGCTAGACACACCCAGTAGCACACACCTATCCAACAGCGAATAGCTAGACACACCCAGTAACACACAATATGCTACATATCTACACAAATATACACTTAGCACACACCTATACAACAGCCAATAGGTAGACACACCCAGTAGCCTACACCTATCCAACAGCCAATAGCTAGACACACCCAGTAGCACACACCTATCCAACAGCCAATAGCTAGACACACCCAGTAGCACACACCTATCCAACAGCGAATAGCTAGACACACCCAGTAACATACAATTCACTACACATCTACACAAATATACACTTAGCACACACCTATACAACAGCCAATAGGTAGACACACCCAGTAGCACACAATGCGCTAGACACCTACACAAATATACACTTAGCACACACCTATACAACAGCCAATAGGTAGATGCATCCAGTAGCACACACCTATCCAACAGCCAATAGCTAGACACACCCAGTAGAACACACCTATCCAACAGCTAATAGCTAGACACACCCAGTAACACACACCTATTGGCTGTTGTATAGGTGTGCTAAGTGTATATTTGTGTAGATGTGTAGCACATTGTGTGCTACTGGGTTTGTCTAGCTATTGGCTGATGGATAGGTGTGCAATAAGTGTATATTTGTGTAGATGTGTAGCGCATTGTGTGTTACTGGGTGTGTCTACACACCCGGTAGAACACATCTATCCAACAGCCAATAGCTAGACACACATTAGATAGAGGGAAATGCCCTTTGACATGATACAATAGAATTACATTACTTAAGCAGATAAACAATTTAAACACAAGACACACTTGAGCTTTTCTTATCACTTGGGCGTCTGCTCTCTGGATGGGATTAAACAATGTGAATGTTCATCACTTAAACTTAATTACAACACACAATAGCTGATGCCAGCAACCTTGTATTTAGAAAATAGCTTCTTAAAGCTGAACAAAGTTAATTCTTTCAGTACTGACAGAAGGGTCTGTCACAATTATGATGTTGGCAGATTTATTATTAGTTCCGATATGGGGGTGATGGCGGATATAGGGGTTTACGTGTTGGGTCTATTTTTGGGAGGCAGGTTAGACTTTTACGGGAGAAAAGTCTAATTACCAAATTTAACAAAATTAAACCTAATCCCTATGAAAATAAAAAAGACCCCCCCAAAATAAAAACACCCCCTACTCTAAGAATAAACTACCAGTAGCCCTTAAAAGGGCTTTTTGCAGGGCATTGCCCCAAGATAATCAGCTCTTTTACAAAAAATATACAAAGTGCCACTTAACATTAAACCTCCACACCCCCCAAAATAAAATAACCTAACACTAAAAACCTAAACTACCAATTGCCCTGAAAAGGGCATTTGTTTGGGCATTGCCCTTAAAAGGGCATTTAGCTCTTTTACTGCCCATCCCTAATCTAAATAAAACAACCCCCCCAAAAAAACCTTAAAAAATACTAAATCCCCCCAGGTTGGTACTTACGGTTCCTGAAGTCCGGCAGGGAAGGTCCTGTTCCAGGCGGTGAAGTCTTCTTCCAAGCGCAACCTCTTCTTCTTTCAGGAACATCCTGCGCGTAGCGGTGCTGAAGACTGAAGACCACGGAGCTGAAGACCAGCGACCATGGAACTGCAGACCGGCGACCACGGAGCAAAGGAGCTTGGAGGATCCTTTTTGTACGATCTCTGCCGTACAGTGAATTCAAGGTACGCGATTAAAGATGGCGTCTCTTGAATTCCTATTGGCTGATTTGATTCTTCCATATCAAATCATCCAATAGGATGAGAGCTACTCAAATCATATTGGCTGTTCAAATCAGCCAATAGGATGAGAGCAAGGGAAATTGTATTGGCTATTCAAATCAGCCAATACAATTTCCCTTGCTCTCATCCTATTGGCTGATTTGAACAGCCAATATGATTTGAGTAGCTCTCATTCTATTGGATAATTTGATATGGAAGAATCAAATCAGCCAATAGGAATTCACCTTGAATTCACTATTCAGTGTACGGCAGAGATCGTACGAAGAGGATCCTCCACGCTCCATGGCTCTGCGGTCACCAGTCTGCAGTTCCAGGGTCGCCGGTCTTCAGCTCCGCGGTCTTCAGTCTTTAGCACCGCTCCCCGCAGGATGTTCCTGGAAGAAGAAGAGGTTGCGCTTGGAAGAAGACTTCACCGCCTGCAACAGGACCTTCTCCGCTGGACTTCATGAACCGTGAGTACCAACCTGGGGGTTAGACTTTTTTAAGGTTTTTTGGGCCGTTTCTTTTATTTAGATTAGGGATGGGCAGTAAAAGAGCCAAATGCCCTTTTAAGGGCAATGCCCAAGCAAATGCCCTTTTCCCCTCTCTCTATATATATATCTGCATGCATCTCTCTCTCTACCTATATTTATCGGATAACTATAAATTAAGCACTGCCAGAGAGAGAGAGAGAAAGAAAGAGAGAGAAAGAAAGAGAGAGAAAGAAAGAGAGAGAAAGAAAGAGAGAGAAAGAAAGAGAGAGAAAGAAAGAGAGAGAAAGAAAGAGAGAGAAAGAAAGAGAGAGAAAGAAAGAGAGAGAAAGAAAGAGAGAGAAAGAAAGAGAGAGAAAGAAAGAGAGAGAAAGAAAGAGAGAGAAAGAAAGAGAGAGAAAGAGAGAGAAAGAAAGAGAGAGAAAGAGAGAGAAAGAGAGAGAAAGAGAGAAAGAAAAAGAGAAAGAGAGAAAGAAAAAGAGAAAGAGAGAAAGAAAAAGAGAGAGAGACTTGACTTTTAAAATAATTTATTTTACAATCTTACATAAAAACAATTTTTTTTTATTTTTTTTTTACAAATGCATAATCAAATTTTCATTTTAATATCACAAATTACATTTTCTATACTCCACTTTGATTTAAATGATTCTATGGGGCCTAGTTATCAAGCCGTCAACCTCAAATACGCTGGAATTCCGCAGCGTATTTGTGGCGAGGCTGATACGCCTTAGTTATCAAAGGCTCGAGACCGGCAAAAGTAGAATTTTGTGACGTAAGCATCGATCCGCCGGACTCAGTCCGACACAGATCGATTCTTACGTCACTCCAGATGTTCCGCACACAAGTGCGGCACATTCTCACTACTTTTGCTAGTTATCAAAAAACTAGCAGGTACGCTCGGCACTTTTACGGCCCAGCGTACCTGGTTTTCAATCCGCCACCCCTGGAGGCGGTGGATCCCATAGGAATCAATGGGAGTCTGACCATAGCGAAAGTACAAGTTCACTGCTGACAGACATCCCATTGATTTCTATGGGAGCTGTCTACACCTAACACCCTAACATGTACCCCGAGTCTAAACACCACTAATCTGTCCCCCCCTACACCGCCGCAACTAAATAAAGTTATTACCCCCTAAACTGCCGCTCGCGGAGCCCACCGCAAGCTACTCTATACATATTAACCCCTAAACCGCCGCTCCCGGAGCCCACCGCAACTATAATAAATGTATTAACCCCTAAACCGCCGCTCCCTGAACCCGCCGCAACCTATATTAAATGTATTAACCCCTAATCTGCCCCCCCTACACCGTCGCCACCTATAATAAATTTATTAACCCCTATCCTGCCCCCCACTACGCCGCCGCCACTGTAATAAAATTATTAACCCCTAAACCTAAGTCTAACCCTAACGCCCCCCTAACTTAAATATTAATTAAATAAATCTAAATAAATTAACTCTTATTAACTAAATGAATCCTATTTAAAACTAAATACTTACCTTTAAAATAAACCCTAATATAGCTACAATCTAAATAATAATTATATTCTAGCTATCTTAGGATTTATATTTATTTTACAGGTACCTTTCAGTTTATTTTAACTAGGTACAATAGCTATTAAATAGTTATTAGCTATTTAATAGCTTACCTAGCTAAAATAAAGAGAAATGTACCTGTGAAATAAATCCTAACCTAAGTTACAATTACACCTAACACTACACTATACTTTAATAAATTATTCCTATTTAAAAATAAATGCTTACCTGTAAAATAAACCCGAAGATAGCTACAATGTAATTAATAATTATATTGTAGCTATCTTAGGATTTATATTTATTTTACAGGTAACTTTGTATTTATTTTAGCTAGTTAGAATAGTTATTAAATAGTTATTAACTATTTAATAACTACCTAGCTAAAAGAAATACAAAATTACCTGTAAAATAAATCCTAACTTAAGTTACAATTAAACCTAATACTACACTATCATTAAATAAATTAAATAAACTACCTACAAATAACTACAATTAAATACAATTACATAAACTAACTAAAGTACAAAAAATAAAAAAAGCTAAGTTACAAAAATTAAAAAAATAAGTTACAAACATGTTAAAAATATTACAACAATTTTAAGATACTTACACCTAATCTAAGCCCCCTAATAAAATAACAAACCCCCCAAAATAAAAAAATGCCCTACCCTATTCTAAATTAAATAAATTTCAAAGCTCTTTTACCTTACCAGCCCTTAAAAGGGCCATTTGTGGGGGCATGCCCCAAAGAAAACAGCTCTTTTGCCTGTAAAAGAAAAACACAACCTCCCCCCCCAACATTAAAACCCACCACCCACATACCCCTAATCTAACCCAAACCCCCCTTACAAAAACATAACACTAATCCCCTGAAGATCATCCTACCTTTAGTTGTCTTCACTCAGCCGAGCCACCGATGGAACTGAAGAGGACATCCGGAGCGGAAGAAGTTAATCCTCCAAGCGGCGCTGAAGAAATCTTCCATCCGATGAAGTCATCATCCAGGCGGCGCTGAAGAAAAGTCTTCGATCCGGCCGATGTCATCTTCAAAGAGGCGCTGAAGAGGTCTTCTATCCAGGCGAAGTCATCTTCCAAGCCGGGTCTTGAATCTTCCTTCCGCCGACGCGGAACCACCTTCTTCACCGGCGGACTACGACGAATGACGGCTCCTTTAAGGGACGTCATCCAAGATGGCGTCCCCTCAATTCCGATTGGCTGATAGGATTCTATCAGCCAATCGGAACTAAGGTAGGAAAATTCTGATTGGCTGATGGAATCAGCCAATCAGATTCAAGTTCAATCCGATTGGCTGATCCAATCAGCCAATCAGATTGAGCTTGCATTCTATTGGCTGATCGGAACAGCCAATAGAATGCGAGCTCAATCTGATTGGCTGATTCCATCAGCCAATCAGATTTTTCCTACCTTAATTCCGATTAGCTGATTGGCTGAGTGAAGACAACTAAAGGTAGGATGATCTTCAGGGGATTAGTGTTAGGTTTTTGTAAGGGGGGTTTGGGTTAGATTAGGGGTATGTGGGTGGTGGGTTTTAATGTTGGGGGGGGGGTTGTATTTTTCTTTTACAGGCAAAAGAGCTGTTTTCTTTGGGGCATGCCCCCACAAATGGCCCTTTTAAGGGCTGGTAAGGTAAAAGAGCTTTGAAATTTATTTAATTTAGAATAGGGTAGGGCATTTTTTTATTTTGGGGGGGTTTGTTATTTTATTAGGGGGCTTAGATTAGGTGTAAGTAGCTTAAAATTGTTGTAATATTTTTAACATGTTTGTAACTTATTTTTTTATTTTTTGTAACTTAGCTTTTTTTATTTTTTGTACTTTAGTTAGTTTATGTAATTGTATTTAATTGTAGTTATTTGTAGGTAGTTTATTTAATAAATTTAATGATAGTGTAGTATTAGGTTTAATTGTAACTTAGGTTAGGATTTATTTTACAGGTAATTTTGTATTTCTTTTAGCTAGGTAGTTATTAAATAGTTAATAACTATTTAATAACTATTCTAACTAGCTAAAATAAATACAAAGTTACCTGTAAAATAAATATAAATCCTAAGATAGCTACAATGTAATTATTAATTATATTGTAGCTATCTTAGGGTTTATTTTACAGGTAAGTAATTATTTTTAAATAGGAATAATTTATTAAAGTATAGTGTAGTGTTAGGTGTAATTGTAACTTAGGTTAGGATTTATTTAACAGGTACATTTCTCTTTATTTTAGCTAGGTAAGCTATTAAATAGTTAATAACTATTTAATAGCTATTGTACCTGGTTAAAATAAATTGAAAGGTACTTGTAAAATAAAAATAAATCCTAAGATAGCTAGAATATAATTATTATTTATATTGTAACTATATTAGGGTTTATTTTAAAGGTAAGTATTTAGTTTTAAATAGGATTCATTTAGTTAATAAGAGTTAATTTATTTAGATTTATTTAATTAATATTTAAGTTAGGGGGGCATTAGGGTTAGGGTTAGACTTAGGTTTAGGGGTTAATAATTTTATTACAGTGGCGGCGGTGTAGTGGGGGGCAGATTAGGGGTTAATAAATTTATTATAGGTGGCGATGGTGTAGGGGGGGCAGGATAGGGGTTAATAGGTTTAATATAGGTTGCGGCGGGTTCAGGGAGCGGCGGTTTAGGGGTTAAACTATTTATTTAGTTGCGGAGAGGTGCGGGATCAGCAGGATAGGGGTTAATCATTTTATAATAGAGGGCGACGGTGTAGGGGGGGCAGGATATGGGTTACTAGGTATACTGTAGGTGGCAGCGGTGTCCGGGAGCGGCGGTTTAGGGGTTAATACATTTATAAGAGTTGCGGCAGGGTCTAGGAGCGGCGGTTTAGGGGTTAATACATTTATAAGAGTTGCGGCAGGGTCTAGGAGCGGCGGTTTAGGGGTTAATACATTTATAAGAGTTGTGGCAGGGTCTAGTAGCGGCGGTTTAGGGGTTAGTAACTTTATTTAGTTGCGGGGGGCTCCGGTATAGGGGGTAGAACAGTGTAGTTTAGTGTGAGTGCTTAGTGACAGGCTAGCAATAAAGCTGGGAAAAAGCCGAAGGGCAGCGAGATCGGATGAGTGATAACTGTCACAGTCCGCTGCTCATCGCCCCGCGGCTTTTTGACAGCTTTATTTGATAACTTAGGCATATTTTTTCAGGTCCGCGGCGGCGATGTGAGGCGAGCTTAGGCGGGCGTATTGGGCCGGCGAAGCCAGAAAAGTAGACGGCTTGATAACTACCCCCCTAAATAATGAATCATCTTATAGAATTGATAATCGATCTGTACTCTAGATGCTACTAATAAACTAAACAGATGTAATACATTAGTCATACCAACACCAGTTAACTTACATTTTCTACTTTTAAGAATAGCCAACTTTGCCTGTCCTAACAAAAAGTTAGCTAAAACAATATAATGCCTTTTAACAAAATTGTATTGAATTCCAAAGATAAAAGTAGTACCTGAAAAGTCAAAATGCAATTTTAAAAATAAATCACTCAACAAATTAAAAAGACCACCTAACCTAGGACAGAAAAGAAACATATGATAAATAGTTTCCCTCACTGATGTACAAAAGGGGCAATATTCAGTATTTTCAGGATTAATATGACTTAACAAAGAATTAGTAGCTATTATACCATGAATTATTCGCCACTGTAGATTGCCTGAACGTTTTAGAATTGGGGGTTTATATAAAGTCCTCCAAGCAGGTCTAACACTTGTTAAAACATCAAGGTGCTCCCTCCACTTTGTATCAGGAAATGTTTTAAGCTGGTGAAAATGACAAATCTTTACGCACATGATATACATTAATTTCTTATTTATATTATTAAAACTTAAATTATACAAAGTTTTAAAACAAAGAAGTTTTTCAGAAAAATCAAAATTATAGTCAACAGCGGAGTGACTTGTAAAGATGGTATTGAAAAACCCCATCAGTCAAACTGTTTTCAACAAAACTCCTTTCTAATGCATATAAAGTGCTTTTAGGAAGAACAGACTTTACCATTTCCACCAGCTGAGAAACAAACCTAACTGACTGAATTTGTACTTTCCTTGCCAAATCAGAAGCTGAAACCCATTTAAAACCAGTAAAGTCTATTAAATATTTAACTTTAGTAACTCCAGCCTTTACAAAAATGGAAACCAAACTCTTAGAACTAAAATGTTCAATGTTTAAAGATGGATTATAAAACAAAGGCTCCTCCAAAATCCAAGGAAAACTTAAAGATTCCTCATTCCGTAAAAGCTTTAGAAATTTCCAAGCATTTATAACACTGCCATAAAAAGGGGTAGCATTGGTTACATCTATTTGACCCAAATCTATTAGAAACAACTGCTGATCATACCCCAAACCACCTACTCTATGAAGCAGCGTAAAACCAAGGTATCTCCAAGGGGCATAACATTCATAAAACAATAGTCTCTGCAAAAAATGAAGCCTAAAAGCTGCTGTTCTGCTTTTTAAATCCATTAAAGCCTGACCACCTTCACTTACTGGCAAAGCCTGACCACCTTCACTTACTGGCAAAAACAAAACACTTTGCTTAAGCCAATGATTTGAATCCCAAAAAAATGACAGTAATTTTTTCTGAATATTTTCTAAAAGTAGAGGGGGCGGATTCAGAACAATCAATCTATGCCACATCATAGAGGCAATTAGGTTATTAATAACTAAAACTCTCCCTCTATAAGATAACTGAGACAGCAGCCATTTCCACTTTTGCAGCCTCTCCTCTATCCTGTCTAAAACTCCCTCCCAATTCAAATGCATAACTTCATCTGAGCCTAAAAAAACTCCTAGAATCTTAAAACCAGATCTGTTCCACTCTAATTTTTCAGGAAGACTTGGTGGAAAATCCTCACTCCATTCCCCAAGCAAGAGAGTATTACATTTAGGCCAGTTTATTTTTGCTCCTGAAGCGATTTCATATCTTTTTTGCCAATTACAGAGCACATTAACATCTTGTTTACTACACACAAACACATATACATCATCAGCATATGCAGATACTTTTATAGAAATAGGAACCTGTATGTGAGGTAAACTTAAACCAACCAGATGGTCTCTTAATTTAATCAGTAAAGGCTCAATTGCAAGAGAATACAGCATTCCAGAAAGTGGACATCCCTGCCTAATACCAGTTTGTACAGGGAAAGGACTACTAAGTTCACCATTAATCTTCAGAACACTAAATATATTGTTATATAAAAGTTGTATAGCAGAAATAAATTGAGGACCAAAACCATAAGCATGCAAAGTACTGAAGAGGTAATCATGCTCAACTCTGTCAAAAGCCTTCTGTTGATCTAATGAAATTATACCCACATTAATATTAAACAATTTGGAAACAGCTATAGAATCCCTTAATAAAGAAATATTATCATGAATACACCTATTAGGAATACTGTAGGTTTGATCAGGGTGCACTACAGAACCTATAACTTCTCTCAAGCGCATTGCCAAAGCTTTAGAAAAAAAAGTTTATAGTCTGTACATAACAGCGAGACTGGTCTCCAATTTCTTATATCAGTCAAATCACCTTTTTTAGGCAACAGAGTTATCACTGCACGCCGACAACTTAAGGGCAGCTCTCTGACCTGTAAGGATTCCTTAAGGACCAAGTGAACATCTTCACCAATTATAGTCCAGAAATGCTTATAAAAATCCACAGGAAGCCCATCAATGCCAGGGGCCACTGTGCAAACTGTTTAAAGCAGAAGTCAGTTCATCAAATGTTAAAAGTTTTTCAAGGTCCTCCACATCCCGATCCTTGATCTTTGGGAGAGAACAGAGGAGCTGCTGTGTAGCAGAATCTGATCCATTACAGACTTTTCTCCTGAACAGTTCTGTATAGAAATCCACAGCACAGTTTCTTATCTCCTTTTGAGTCCTTTAGACAAAGTATCACTTTCTTTTGTCCATTTTTCTTCTCAAGTCCAAAGAAATACTGTGATGATAAGTCCATCTCTGTTGCAACTTGAAAGCGAGATCTTACTAGCGCACCCTGAACCCTACTATCCAATAGGTTGGCTAACAACTGTTTTTTTACTTTAAATCTTCATACAACCCAACATTAAAAGAGCTATCAAAGGCTTTTTGAAGTTGCAAAATGTCCTGCTCCAGAACTCTCATGCTATTATTTACACTTGCAGACATTTGCTGACTATACTGTTGACAAAAACTTTTATTTGTACTTTTCCTATATCGCACCATTGCCTTAATCTTGCAAAATCATTTTTTCTTTCTGACCATTGTTTCCAAAAAAAGGCAAAACATTCTAAAAATGGCATATCCTTTAAAAGCTGACAATTAAAATGCCAATATGAACTATGGGTGGAAGTTGATGGCAAAACTAAATTACAAAGAACCATTGCATGATCAGAAAAAACATTAGGAACAATCTGACTGTAACGGTACCAACCGGATACCAAGGGTTAACACCAGGGAACAATGTCCTACATAGGGAATCAGCAGTTCACAACCCAGCCAGTTGTCAGGTTTAAACAGAATGACTTTTATTAAGGCTCATATGCCCAGTATTTATGCAGGTCTGACCCCCCCCAGTAGGGGGGTTGAAAGAATGTTGTACATTGAATGGAGGGAACACGCCCTTTTACATGATACAATAGAATACCTTGCTCAAGCTGATAACAATTTAAACACAGACACACACTTGGCTTTCCTTATCATCTAGGGTCTGCTCTCTGAGGTTGATTAAACAATGGACTGTGTATCAATAACATTAATGACAGTGCACAATAGCTGAGGCTAAAGCTGAACACAGTTAACTCTTTCAGTGCTGACAGAAGGGTCTGTCACATCTACATAGCACAATATACAGCCTATAGACAACCTTTCTTATGTTATAGTCCAGAAGTGGCTAGGTTTGCCACAATGCTCCCCCAGAACTAAGCCGGCATACACAGTCTGATCCCAACGGATCGGCTTGGGGATGTCCGGGGCAACAACTTTCGGCTCAAGTAAGCTACGGGGTGTTCTCCGCCATCTGCTCCAACTTGGCTCAGTACTGCCCCCACCCCAAACATGGAAGCGTCTCTTCCCGGAGGGACTGGGATTGGGTAGTCACAGGGTTAACATCAGCGGGATCCATGGGAGCATAGGCAGAAACAAGGGGGGCCAAGTCATTTCCAAGGAGAACATCAGCAGGTAAGTCCTTCTTGACCCCCACATTCACAAGTCTAGCGCCCACTCCCCAATCCAAATGTACCCTGGCAACAGGTAGGCGGAACACAGTGCCCCCTGCTACCCTCACAGCCACAGTGTCTCCAGTGTGCTGTTTCTCAGGCACCAAGTTCTCTTGAAGCAAGGTCATGGTAGCACCAGTATCCCGTAGACAACTGACCTCCTTCCCATTCACTTTAACCCGTTGCCGGTTATTCCGGTGGGCAGCTTGCACGGGGTCTGCTTCATGTAGGCTGCCCCAGCATTCTGGCGCCTCTACGTAGCGGGCCACAGGCTGAGGATTATGTGGGATTCCGCCAGCGGGTCTTCTCCAGGACTGTGCTTGATTCGCTGCGTTTAGGGGACACTCTGGTCTTTTGTGCCCTAGTTGATTACATCCAAAGCACCGAATAGGTTGTGAGTAGCCCCGCGAATTGAACCGGGCTCTCTGAGGGTAGTTCGTGGCCGGAGGCCGTGTGGTATAGCGGTGCGCCGGGGGTTGGTAACTGTCAGCTGCTGGGGTGACTGGGGGTCTGTACTCCACTCTAGCAGTGGGCAATCGGTATACTGCTCCCCCTGCCCCTCGTACTGCCACGGATCCGCCAGTGGGTGCTGTATCCGGCACCAAATGGGGAGCTATCAGGGTTAAAGTAGCTCCCGAATCCCGAAGTCCCTGGACCGACATCACCTCATGCAGAATTCCCAGGGGTTCCTCGGCTTGGGTGCTCAACACCTCATGAGCGGCTGGCTCTGTTTGGTAATGGTGAGCAGCCGCCCTTGGGGCCAGGTTCTGTCTGACCTGGTTCCAAGCTTGTCTGCTCCGATTTTGGGTGCACTCACGTGCCATATGTCCCCACTGCTTGCAGGTGTGGCATTGTATATTAGCCCGTCCGTTGTTAGGCTGTAGTCCATGGTGCCTCCTGGCATCAAAATGCTGGTCTGCTAATCTGGCTGCTTCGGTTAAGGTGAGGGGTTTTCGATCTCTCACCCATTCTTGGGCTTCTGGGGATAAGCCGTTAAAGAATTGCTCCAACAGCATCAGTTGTCGCAATTCTTCCATGGTGGTAGCTTGGCTGGCCTGTATCCACCCCTGAGATGCTTGATCCAGCTTGTGGGCCCACTCTGCATGGGAATCTCTTTCTGGCTTGCGCAGGCCTCTAAACTTGCGCCGGTATGCCTCTGAGGTAATGGCATATCTTTCCAAGATCGCTCTCTTCACTTTAGCGTAATCCTTGCTGTCCTCCCTGGGTACAGCGCGATACGCTTCCGCTGCCCTACCGGCTAGCTTGCCTGCTAGCACCGGCACCCATACGGACTGCTCCAAATCATGTAACTCGCACAGTCTCTCAAAATCCTGTAAATACCCATCAATCTCATCCTTCTCCTCACAAAATATTTTAAATGCATGGTATGGGATTTTGGGTCTTACTGGGTTGCTGAGTGCGTCCAAAATGGATTCTGCTCGGGAGGATGCATTCCGCGGACTGTGTGCCATCACGTACTCCTGCACATCTGCCATTACCACGGATAGCATATCCCGTGGTACAGGTTGGGGTAAAAATTCCAGCCTGGTCCTCATTTCCCTCTGGTATAGGGTCTCCTCCATGGCTGCTGGAGGCGTAGCGCTGCGAGCTCTGTCTCCCTCCATCAGCTCAGCAATTAATATAGCCTTGGGTTTGCTGCTGCCTATCTTTCCCCTGGCTTCTAGCAGTTCCTTTTACGTTTGTCTCTTTAGCTTAGAATAATCCATCTCCATTCACTTCGGTCCCTGGTACTCCTTCCATCTTAGTCAGTATTGTAGTAATCCCCCTCTTCCTGAGGTTACTGGCTTGTGTAGTTGCTCTTCTGGGCGATAAGGTTCATTCCGTCGCTTGCCACCAATTGTAACGGTACCAACCGGATACCAAGGGTTAACACCAGGGAACAATGTCCTACATAGGGAATCAGCAGTTCACAACCCAGCCAGTTGTCAGGTTTAAACAGAATGACTTTTATTAAGGCTCATATGCCCAGTATTTATGCAGGTCTGACCCCCCCCAGAAGGGGGGTTGAAAGAATGTTGTACATTGAATGGAGGGAACACGCCCTTTTACATGATACAATAGAATACCTTGCTCAAGCTGATAACAATTTAAACACAGACACACACTTGGCTTTCCTTATCATCTAGGGTCTGCTCTCTGAGGTTGATTAACCCTTTAAGGACACAGCTTTCTGTTTGTTCAATTGTTTTATGACGGAAAAATTCCGTCATATGTCCTTAAGAGGTTAAACAATGGACTGTGTATCAATAACATTAATGACAGTGCACAATAGCTGAGGCTAAAGCTGAACACAGTTAACTCTTTCAGTGCTGACAGAAGGGTCTGTCACATCTACATAGCACAATATACAGCCTATAGACAACCTTTCTTATGTTATAGTCCAGAAGTGGCTAGGTTTGCCACACTGACAATCAATAAAAATATTTGAATTATGCCTAAAAACATAAAATGTGTCCAGTCTAGCAGCAGAAATACAATTTTCACTTAAACTGACCCAAGTGTATTGTCTAATGTTTGGGTTAAACACTCTCCAGACATAAACTAAATCATTAACATTTAAAACAGAAAGCAGTTCTTTAGCAGACATTGGGGAAGGCTCCAAATGATTTCTGACAATTTTAAAATCTACAGTGCAATTAAAATCTCCCCCTAGCAGCAGCACAGTCCCTAACTGAATACAAGTTAAAGCTTTGCTTAAAGTTTGTAAAAAAGTAACTCTTTCTGTAGCAACACAAGGTGCATAAACATTCATAAAACAAAATGTAACCCCTCCAAATACAGCTTCAACCTTTAGAAGCCTTCCTTTAATGATTTCTTCAACTACTACAGAATCTGGTTCTATATTTCAGAAAAAAGAATTGCAACTCCTGCACTTGTATTAGAGCCATGACTGAGAAAACCCTTCCCTCTCCATTCTCTAAACCTCTCATTAGTTAAATCTGTATGAGTTTCTTGTAAAAAAGATATCTTCACTTTCTTCTGTATTAAATATGAAACAATTGTAGCTCTCTTCTCACTACCTCTACACCCATTAACATTTAATGTCCCACAGGACATCTTATTCACATTTTTACCCATCACAAAACATGAAGTAAGCAAACAGAGGACAGAGTAAAAAAACAAATGCCTGCTAATCATCATTACTCTTTAGGGAAAGACGAACCTTTTGTAACAATTTGTTTAAACGACGCCTGTTCTACTGAGCTCTTCCTCGCTAGCGCGTTTACAATAGAACTCTACTGAATCTACAAACTTCACAAGATCAGGAAATGAATTCTGTGTCTTTTTCCTTTTAGTAAAATCTAAAAATTCATTAATACTCTGCAGAGAATAACTAGCAGTCATTTGCTGAGCTGCAGAAACCTGAGAATCTGACATTTCAACATCTTCCTCACTCTCTGATAATGCTGCAAGAGGGGAATCATTAGCCACAGGTGTTCCTTCAGTAGCCTGCAAAACTGGGGGATTAACACTTTGTGATCTGTGTTCCTTCAGTAGCCTGCACAACTGGGGGATTAACACTTTGTGATCTGTATTCCTTCAGTAGCCTGCACAACTGGGGGATTAACACTTTGTGATCTGTATTCCTTCAGTAGCCTGCACAACTGGGGGGTTAACACTTTGTGATCTGTATTCCTTCAGTAGCCTGCACAACTGGGGGATTAACACTTTGTGATCTGTGTTCCTTCAGTAACCTGCACAACTGGGGGGTTAACACTTTGTGATCTGTGTTCCTTCAGTAACCTGCACAACTGGGGGGTTAACACTTTGTGATCTGTGTTCCTTCAGTAACCTGCACAACTGGGGGGTTAACACTTTGTGATCTGTGTTCCTTCAGTAACCTGCACAACTGGGGGGTTAACACTTTGTGATCTGTGTTCCTTCAGTAGCCTGCACAACTGGGGGATTAACACTTTGTGATCTGTGTTCCTTCAGTAACCTGCACAACTGGGGGGTTAACACTTTGTGATCTGTGTTCCTTCAGTAGCCTGCACAACTGGGGGGTTAACACTTTGTGATCTGTGTTCCTTCAGTAGCCTGCAAAACTGGGGGATTAACACTTTGTGATCTGTATTCCTTCAGTAGCCTGCACAACTGGGGGGTTAACACTTTGTGATCTGTGTTCCTTCAGTAACCTGCACAACTGGGGGGTTAACACTTTGTGATCTGTGTTCCTTCAGTAGCCTGCACAACTGGGGGATTAACACTTTGTGATCTGTGTTCCTTCAGTAACCTGCACAACTGGGGGGTTAACACTTTGTGATCTGTGTTCCTTCAGTAGCCTGCACAACTGGGGGGTTAACACTTTGTGATCTGTGTTCCTTCAGTAGCCTGCAAAACTGGGGGATTAACACTTTGTGATCTGTGTTCCTTCAGTAGCCTGCACAACTGGGGGGTTAACACTTTGTGATCTGTGTTCCTTCAGTAGCCTGCAAAACTGGGGGATTAACACTTTGTGATCTGTGTTCCTTCAGTAGCCTGCACAACTGGGGGGTTAACACTTTGTGATCTGTGTTCCTTCAGTAGCCTGCAAAACTGGGGGATTAACACTTTGTGAACTGGGCTCATCAGCTTTATCACTTACTTTTACTGAACTAATTACAGAATTATTATTGCACCCAGCTTTTTCCTCCTTATTAACACTTTTACTTTCCTTCACCTCATCACCACCTGCATTTTCTATCTTCTTATATGAAACATCCTCTTTATTCCCTTCCACAACTGAGATTTTATTTTCTTCCATTTGATTCCCACTTATTTTATTAAATCTCTTAACCTTTTCTCTCCCTACCTGAATGAGCTCAGATTTAAAAGGCCTTTTCTTACTCTGCACTTTATCAGTTACAGCTAAATCTTTTTCCTGCAGTTTAGAAAGAGAACCTACAGCTTCCTGCTCCATTTTCTCATCTTGCTCACTGTCCTCAGATAAAGAAGACTCCCCTGATTCCAAATCAGAAAGCAAATTCTCTTGCTCATTTGCAGCAATTTCAGCTGCTGCTTTAGATCAGGGCAGTCCTTAATTAGATGTTCAGAGCTTTTACAACTAAAACAGCGCATTCGCTCAGTACTAGCAAAAACAATATAGTCACATTCATCCAACTTGTACCTTAAAGCAACGTTTTGTTACTGTCCTTAAAGGGACACTGAACCCAAATTTTTTCTTTCATGATTCAGATAGAGCATGTAATTGTAAGCAACTTTCTAATTTACTTCTATTATCAATTTTTCTTCATTCTCTTGCTATCTTTATTTGAAAAGAAGGCATCTAAGCTAAGGAGCCAGCAAATTGTGGGTTCAGAACCATGGACAGCACTTTTTTAAAGGTGTGGTCCAATCAGCCAGGACAACCTAGGTTGTTCACCTAAAATGGGCCGGCATCTAAACTTACATTCTTGCTTTTCAAATAAACATACCAAGAAAATGAAGACAATTTGATAATAGGAGTAAATTAGAAAGTTGCTTAAAATTACATGCTCTATCTGAATCACAAAAGAAATTTTTTGACTACAGTGTCCCTTTAAGTATCATAAAAACCTGTCTTCTAAAGGACATCACATGCTTAATCTCATTTGCTTTACATGCTAAAGGACATCACATGCTTAATCTCATTTGCTTTACATGCTAAAGGACATCACATGCTTAATCTCATTTGCTTTACATGCTAAAGGACATCACATGCTTAATCTCATTTGCTTTACATGCTAAAGGACATCACATGCTTAATCTCATTTGCTTTACATGCTAAAGGACATCACATATCTCATGTGCTTTACATGCTAAAGGACATAACATGCTTAATCTCATTTGCTTTACATGCTAAAGGACATCACATGCTTAATCTCATTTGCTTTACATGCTAAAGGACATCACATGCTTAATCTCATTTGCTTTACATGCTAAAGGACATCACATGCTTAATCTCATTTGCTTTACATGCTAAAGGACATCACATGCTTAATCTCATTTGCTTTACATGCTAAAGGACATCACATATCTCATGTGCTTTACATGCAAAAGGACATAACATGCTTAATCTCATTTGCTTTACATGCTAAAGGACATCACATGCTTAATCTCATTTGCTTTACATGCTAAAGGACATCACATGCTTAATCTCATTTGCTTTACATGCTAAAGGACATCACATGCTTAATCTCATTTGCTTTACATGCTAAAGGACATCACATGCTTAATCTCATTTGCTTTACATGCTAAAGGACATCACATGCTTAATCTCATTTGCTTTACATGCTAAAGGACATCACATGCTTAATCTCATTTGCTTTACATGCTAAAGGACATAACATGCTTAATCTCATTTGCTTTACATGCTAAAGGACATAACATGCTTAATCTCATTTGCTTTACATGCTAAAGGGCATCACATGCTTAATCTCATTTGCTTTACATGCTAAAGGACATCACCTGCTTAATCTCATTTGCTTTACATGCTAAAGGACATCACATGCTTAATCTCATTTGCTTTACATGCTAAAGGACATCACATGCTTAATCTCATTTGCTTTACATGCTAAAGGACATCACATGCTTAATCTCATTTGCTTTACATGCTAAAGGACATCACATGCTTAATCTCATTTGCTTTACATGCTAAAGGAACCATGCGAATGGGACTAGTCAATTTCCCATAACGAGATAAATCATGAGCTAGTTGTTCATTTCTCAAAAAAGGAGGCACATTAGAAATAAGCACTTTCACAGTTGGAGTAGATAAGGGTAGAACAGTATAAAAAACTCCAAAAATGACAACACCCTCAGAAATTACTTTGGCCTAGATTTAGAGTTGGGCGGTAGCCGTCAAAACCAGCGTTAGAGGCTCCTAACGCTGGTTTTAGGCTACCGCCGGTATTTGGAGTCAGTCAGGAAAGGGTCTAACGCTCACTTTGCAGCCGCGACTTTTCCATACCGCAGATCCCCTTACGTCATTTGCGTATCCTATCTTTTCAATGGGATCTTTCTAACGCCGGTATTTAGAGTCGTGTCTGAAGTGAGCGTTAGAATTCTAACGACAAAACTCCAGCCGCAGAAAAAAGTCAGTAGTTAAGAGCTTTCTGGGCTAACGCCGGTTTATAAAGCTCTTAACTACTGTGCTCTAAAGTACACTAACACCCATAAACTACCTATGCACCCCTAAACCGAGGCCCCCCCCACATCGCCGCCACTCTATAAACATTTTTTAACCCCTAATCTTCCGCTCCGTACACTGCCGCCAACTACGTTATCCCTATGTACCCCTAATCTGCTGCCCCTAACACCGCCGACCCCTATATTATATTTATTAACCCCTAATCTGCCCCCCACGTCGCCTCCACCTGCCTACACTTATTAACCCCTAATCTGCCGTCCGCACGCCGCCGCCAGCTACATTATAGCTATGTACCCCTAATCTGCTGCCCCTAACACCGCCGACCCCTATATTATATTTATTAACCCCTAACCTGCCCCCCACAACGTCGCCTCCACCTGCCTACACTTATTAACCCCTAATCTGCCGAGCGGACCGCACCGCTATTATAATAAAGTTATTAACCCCTAATCCGCCTTACTCCCGCCTCAATAACCCTTTAATAAATAGTATTAACCCCTAATCTGCCCTCCCTAACATCGCCGACACCTACCTTCAAGTATTAACCCCTAATCTGCCGATCGGAGCTCACTGCTACTCTAATAAAATTTTTAACCCCTAAAGCTAATTTTAATCCTAACCCTAACACCCCCCTAAATTAAATATAATTTTATTCTAACGAAATAAATTAACTCTTATTAAATAAATTATTCCTATTTAAAGCTAAATACTTACCTGTAAAATAAACCCTAATATAGTTACAATATAAATTATAATTATATTATAGCTATTTTAGGATTAATATTTATTTTACAGGCAACTTTGTATTTATTTTAACCAGGTACAATAGCTATTAAATAGTTAAGAACTATTTAATAGTTACCTAGTTAAAATAATTACAAATTTACCTGTAAAATAAATACTAACCTAAGTTACAATTAAACCTAACACTACACTATCAATAAATTAATTAAATAAACTACCTACAATTACCTACAATTAACCTAACACTACATTATCAATAAATTAATTAAATACAATACCTACAATTATCTACAATTAAACCTAACACTACACTATCAATAAATTAATTAAATACAATATCTACAATTATCTACAATTAAACCTAACACTACACTATCAATAAATTATTTAAATAAAATATCTACAAATAAATACAATGAAATAAACTAACTAAAGTATGAAAAATAAAAAAGAACTAAGTTACAAAAAATAAAAAAATATTTACAAACATTAGAAAAATATTACAACAATTTTAAACTAATTACACCTACTCTAAGCCCCCTAATAAAATAACAAAACCCCCCAAAATAAAAAATGCCCTGCCCTATTCTAAATTAAAAAAGTTCAAAGCTCTTTTACCTTACCAGCCCTGAACAGGGCCCTTTGCGGGGCATGCCCCAAAGAATTCAGCTCTTTTGCCTGTAAAAAAACCACATACAATACCCCCCCCCAACATTACAACCCACCACCCTCATACCCCTAATCTAACCCAAACCCCCCTTAAATAAACCTAACACTAAGCCCCTGAAGATCTCCCTACCTTGTCTTCACCTCACGGGTCCCGATCTGTCCAGAAGAGCCTCCGATGTCTTGATCCAAGCCCAAGCGGGGGGCTGAAGAGTGACGTCCATCCTCGGGCTGAAGTCTGGATCCAAGCGGCGGCTGAAGAAATCCATCATCGGCTGAAGTCGGAAGTCCATCATCGGGATGAAGTCTTCTATCAAGCCGCATCTTCAATCTTCTTTCTTCTGGAGCGGAGCGGAGCCATCTTCTTTCCAACCGACGCGGATCCAACCTCTTCAACCGACGCCTACTCGCCGAATGACGGTTCCTTTAAATGACGTCATCCAAGATGGCGTCCCTCGAATTCCGATTGGCTTATAGGATTCTATCAGCCAATCGGAATTAAGGTAGGAATATCCTGATTGGCTGATGGAATCAGCCAATCAGAATCAAGTTCAATCCGATTGGCTGATCCAATCAGCCAATCAGATTGAGCTCGCATTCTATTGGCTGATCGGAACAGCCAATAGAATGCAAGCTCAATCTGATTGGCTGATTGGATCAGCCAATCGGATTGAACTTGATTCTGATTGGCTGATTCCATCAGCCAATCAGAATATTCCTACCTTAATTCCGATTGGCTGATAGAAGATGGCTCCGCTCCGCTCCAGAAGAAAGAAGATTGAAGATGCGGCTTGATAGAAGACTTCATCCCGATGATGGACTTCCGACTTCAGCCGATGATGGATTTCTTCAGCCGCCGCTTGGATCCAGACTTCAGCCCGAGGATGGACGTCACTCTTCAGCCCCCCACTTGGGCTTGGATCAAGACATCGGAGGCTCTTCTGGACAGATCGGGACCCGGTGAGGTGAAGACAAGGTAGGGAGATCTTCAGGGGCTTAGTGTTAGGTTTATTTAAGGGGGTTTGGGTTAGATTAGGGGTATGTGGGTGGTGGGTTGTAATGTTGGGGGGGGGGGTATTGTATGTGGTTTTTTTACAGGCAAAAGAGCTGAATTCTTTGGGGCATGCCCCGCAAAGGGCCCTGTTCAGGGCTGGTAAGGTAAAAGAGCTTTGAACTTTTTTAATTTAGAATAGGGCAGGGCATTTTTTATTTTGGGGGTCTTTGTTATTTTATTAGGGGGCTTAGAGTAGGTGTAATTAGTTTAAAATTGTTGTAATATTTTTCTAATGTTTGTAAATATTTTTTTATTTTTTGTAACTTAGTTCTTTTTTATTTTTCGTACTTTAGTTAGTTTATTTAATTGTATTTATTTGTAGATATTGTATTTAATTAATTTATTGATAGTGTAGTGTTAGGTTTAATTGTAGATAATTGTAGGTATTGTATTTAATTAATTTATTGATAGTGTAGTGTTAGGTTTAATTGTAGATAATTGTAGATATTGTATTTAATTAATTTATTGATAGTGTAGTGTTAGGTTAATTGTAGGTAATTGTAGATATTGTATTTAATTAATTTATTGATAGTGTAGTGTTAGGTTTAATTGTAGATAATTGTAGGTAGTTTATTTAATTATTTTATTGATAGTGTAGTGTTAGGTTTAATTGTAACTTAGGTTAGGATTTATTTTACAGGTAATTTTGTAATTATTTTAACTAGGTAACTATTAAATAGTTATTAACTATTTAATAGCTATTGTACCTGGTTAAAATAAATATAAAGTTGCCTGTAAAATAAATATTAATCCTAAAATAGCTATAATATCATTATAATTTATATTGTAGCTATATTAGGGTTTATTTTACAGGTAAGTATTTAGATTTAAATAGGAATAAGTTATTTAATAAGAGTTAATTTATTTCGTTAGATAAAAATTATATTTAACTTAGGGGGGTGTTAGGGTTAGAATTAGCTTTAGGGGTTAATACATTTATTAGAATAGCGGTGAGCTCCAGTCGGCAGATTTGGGGTTAATGTTTGAAGTTAGGTGTCGGCGATATTAGGGAGGGCAGATTAGGGGTTAATACTATTTATTATAGGGTTATTGAGGCGGGAGTGAGGCGGATTAGGGGTTAATAACTTTATTATAATAGCGGCGCGGTCCGGTCGACAGATTAGGGGTTAATAAGTGTAGGCAGGTGGAGGCGACGTTGTGGGGGCAGATTAGGGGTTAATTAATATAATATAGGGGTCGGTGGTGTTAGGTGCAGCAGATTAGGGGTACATAGGGATAATGTAAGTAGCGGCGGTTTATGGAGCGGCAGATTACAAAGTTAAAAAAAATATGCAGGTGTCAGCGATAGCGGGGGCGGCAGAATAGGGGTTAATAAGTGCAAGGTTAGGGGTGTTTAGACTCGGGGTACATGTTAGAGTGTTAGGTGCAGACGTAGGAAGTGTTTCCCCATAGAAAACAATGGGGCTGCGTTAGGAGCTGAACGCGGCTTTTTTGCAGGTGTTAGGTTTTTTTTCAGCTCAAATGGCCCCATTGTTTTCTATGGAGGAATCGTGCACGAGCACGTTTTTTAAGCTGGCCGCTTCCGTAAGCACCGCTGGTATCGAGAGTTGCAGTGGCGTTAAATTATGCTCTACGCTCCCTTTTTGGAGCCTAACGCACTGAAAACCCAGCCATTCTGTGAACTCTAAATACCAGCGGTATTTAAAAGGTGCGTGGGAAAAAAAGCACGCGTAGCTAACGCACCCCTTTGGCCGCAGAACTCTAAATTTAGGCATCTGTTAGCTAACTGTTCAGTGCTCACAAAAACAACCACTGATTTATTC